>NW_021680698.1:276225-287409 GCF_001412515.2 Diachasma alloeum
CTTCACGAAATCGGTCAAATCGACAAGAGTCCACTTGAGATTCATTGACTCATTCCGTTTTATGGCAAGCAGTAGTGATAAACTTTCGTCATATTTAGAGGATGAAAAAATGGGAATCACAGCCAGTCATTACCCCCAAAAACGGCAAAATTCGAACTCGTTATACACAAAAGAGTTATCCCATACGAATACTTAGATTCATGGGGGAAATTAAGTGAACGCCAATTACATTGGAAAGAAGACTTTTATTCTCGATTGAATGATGAGAATATATTAGATAAAGATTACAATCATGCATGTGATGCATGGAAAAATTTCGACATCAAGACACTCGGTGAATACGCGGATTTATATCTGAAAACTAACGTCTTGTTGCCGGCCGATATTCTCGAGAATTTTCGATGGAGTTGTTTCGCCTCATACAACTTGGACCCCCTTCATTATTATACTGCGCCAGGGCTGGCGTTTGATGCAATGTTACAAACACTGGAGTTCAATTGGAATAATTACAAGATCCTGAGATGTTCCTTTTCATTGAGTAAGGCATTCGAGGAGGATTGTCGCAGTGTTCAAACCGATATGGAAGGACAAATAACCACTACATGGGAGCTGATGTGTATAACCTTGAAGAAGAAAAATCGTATTTGATGTATCTGGATGTAAACATGAAGCACAACTTATATGGAACAGCAATGAATCATCATTTGCCGAATGGGAACTTCTGTTGGCTGGAAGATTGGTCATCCCTCAACGTCCTGAGGATTCCAAATGACTCAGAGACTGGATACATCCTGGAGGTTGACCTGGAGTACCCACAGAAATTGCATGAAGAGCATAAAGATTTACCATTGTGCCCAGAGCATATAATCCCCCCCAAACGGTCAATCAAAGTTACCAAAATTATTGACGACGTTAAACTAAAAAAAAATTACGTCATTCATTATACGAATTTAAAATAATATTGTAGTTTGGGGCTTGAAAATTACTAGAATTCATAGAATCTTGAAGTTCTCTCAGAGCTTATGGTTATAAAAAAATATTGATTTAAATACCAATTACCGGAAAAATTCCCAGAATAACTTTGAATTTTTTTTTTATAAATTAGTGAATAATGCTGTTTTTGGACAAACAATGGAGAACGTTAGAAAACATCTGGATGTAAAACTAGTTTCAAATTGGGTGGAACGATGGGGTGCTGAGAGTTGGATATCGAAAAGTAACTTTCATAGCAGTATTATCTTTGATAAGGATTTGGTAATAATTCAAATGAGTCGTACAAAAATTAAATTTAATAAGCCGATATACATAGGTTTCAGTATTCCTGACATTTCTAAAACATACATTTACGATTTTCACTATAATTATGTAAAAAATACTTTTAAGGATGGGGCAAAACTATTGTACACAGACACTGATATTCTTATTTATCATTTTAAAGTGGAGGATATTTATGAAATTATGAAAAGTGATATCGATAAATTCGACACTTCAGATTATCCAATAAATAATGTATATAATATATCTCTAAAGAATAAGAAGAAATTAGGTTTAATGAAAGATGAGAATCATGGTAAAGTCATGACTGAGTTCGTGGGACTCCGAGCAAAAATGTATAGTTTTAAAGTGTCTGGTGAAGATCGAGAAAAATCGCGGGCCAAAGGAGTGAAAAAATCAGCATTGAAACGTATTACATTTGAAGACTATAACGCCTGTTTGAACCAACATAAAAATGTGTGGATGTCACAGAATATGATTAGGTCGATCAAACACGATGTGTTCACGATCAATCAAAGTAAACGAGCTCTGAGTTGGCATGATGATAAGCGCATTCTCCTGCCAAATACGACAGATACTTTGCCTTACGAATTTAAGCATAATAATATTGTAAATAATTTGTAAAAAAAATGATGGATGGGAGAAATAAAAACATAGTTTGTTAGGAAAAAAAAATAGTTTTTTTATTCAGTAAAATGCCTCATACATGTGTCTCTTTAATCCACCCAACGACTATGCTACCAGTTTCATCTTCTTTTGTTACTCGGAACAACAACAACAATAATGCTATAAGCCAAAGAAAAAACATTCCCACTGCTGCTGCTGCAAAAAACAATATTGTGACCGATGATTGCTCATCTTTTTCACATTCATATAAAAACTCATCTAGTTGTACATAATATTGTGGGAGTAATTCAACGTATTTTTGCACCATCTGAGTAACATTGAGATTTCTAGCAGTGATATATTCCGCTGATATTTCTACAAATTGTTGATAGCCAATCATCGTTGCATATGATGTATAAGCCTCACATCCTGTCTTAACTTGAAGAATTCCTGTGCCTGAGATATTCATTGCATCTCTCCACTCTCCTCCACATGAAAAATTCACCTCCTCTCTCTCGGGCACTGAGTATAGCCAGCCCTTTTCTGTTTGCTTCCAATATGACGCAAAGGTGGAACTCAGTTTGATACTACAATTAGCAAGTGGGGACAGTTTTCTTCCAGTCATAAACATTGCAGCCTCACAAATCGGTTCATAAGTGGCACCGTAGGATGGATACTTTAATTTACAAATATACTGATGATTATCTACAGACAGGCATCCGGCAATGTCCTCGGAGTGTGCTAGGGTATAATGATATTGACTAAGCAGCAGGTAGTCACCCCTAGGTTGAATGTACGCTGACCCTTGGCGGTGGCTGAACACTTGAGCCGTAGGATATGGATACATTTTGTACAGGTAGTAAACCGCTGACTTTAAAAGAGGAATGTCCAATACCACTATTAATTTTCCCTCCTCAAAACCAACATTTGTCTTAGAAATTTTCATTAATTTCTCGGAGTGCAATTGTTCACTCGACAGAGGAAAAACCAATGATCGGTCCTGATTTGTTGTAATAAAATGATTGACAGCATTCTCAAGTATCTCGTATGTAAATAATTCTGGGTGAATCACACCCGCCTTCGCTAAATATACAGCGTCGATGATTGTCTGCAAAGTATATTGATAATTATCCAACTCCATTATCAAATGATCAGACCAATCCCTCATTCGATTCATCATAGTATGATACGGTTGTCCATAAAAAGTTCCGTTCTTGGCCAAGTCCTCAATTAACTTGATAGCATCATGAAGAGCTGTGAGACTTGCTGCTGTTCGATTTTTCATTTCATCGAGTTCATCATGCAGATGATGCAATCCTGTTTGAATTATATGTGCTCGAGAATTATCAACTGTTTTATTCATTACCCGACCATAATCGTGTTGAGTTTCATTCAAGGAATGGAAAAATGTCTCTGAAATTATCCCCAGAAATCCTGAGGGTACATATTTCTTATCACTCATTGATTCATTCATGAAAAAGAGGAATTGATTGATATATTTTTCCACATTCTCCTCTTTCATCAACAGAATTTCCGCTTGAAGAACGGTCACACATTTTTTATCCTCACCATGGTATTTACATGTTTGATTCATGTTTTCCAGCATTTCTCGTGTCACAAATGGTCTTTGAGAAATGAATTTTCTCAAGTCAATATAAGCTGCAAGATGCCACTCTGCAGTGGTGAAACGCACTCTGCCTGCCACTTCATAATGCAACCCGCTTTGACTATGAATTCCCGTGTTCAGGAAATCCACAGCCTGACAGAGTGTCACCGCGAGGACTTGTAACAAAATAACCTTCACGATCATGTTGTCTAGCTCAACAAATACACTGAACTGATGATTTTAAAGATGAGTAGATGCTGATATAGTTCTCGCTACCCCCCACCTCCATTTTTTTTTCTTATTGTTCAATATTTATCCAACTGTTATGACTGCTATCGAATCCCAGTCATTTAACATAATGTCGGTTTCCATTTTTTTTCAAAACTTTTTCTACGAGATATACATCTGGATGTTTCGTCTTCAGTAATTCTTCCTCATAGAAACTGCCACTAATTAATTCATTTTTATAATCCTTTAGCTTATATGTGATCGGATTGGTGTTATTAATTTCTCGAATAGTGAATATTTCAGTAGTCCAATTGGGGGTATATCCTTTCTCAAAAACATGTTTTGCTTTGCTTATACGAACTTTATCACCCACGCGAAATTTCGGTCTTCTACTGTTCACACGAAAGTCGGCGTAAATAAGGCGTAATTTTTTTGCATTTTCTGTTGTTACATCAGCAGGCCTCATACCAATAGTTCGATGTTTTCTATGGTTATATTCACGTATGAGCTCCGGTAACATATCAATCCACTTGTAATTTCCACGCAAACTGAACTGTAGCCACATTTTACTCTTCAATGTTCGATTGAATCGTTCACATATGGACGCCTTCAAATTACTGAATGTGGAATATAAATTGATATTATATTCTTTCATTAATCCGTGAAATTCAGAATTGTAGAATTCTTTCCCACCATCAACATGCAAATGTTTCGGCACACGCCCCCGTTGGAGAATGGAACTCATAGCTCTCGTCACATCCTGAGCATTTTTTCTTTTTATCGGCTCAGCCCACGCATACTTGGAAAAATTATCGATTACAGTCAGTAAAAATCTATTTCCATTATTGCTTTTCGCGTAAGCCGTCATATCCACCAAATCTGCCTGCCATGTTTCATCCAGATCACGAATGTTGACTCGTCGCCGAGGATAATTTCTTCGTGCTGGACGATGTAATTCTGTCACAACATCCAATTTATTCTCCGACATTTTTGGGGTCGCTCGGTATTCTTTCCACTAGTCTCATTAATCTACCAATTCTTTTATTAATATCTGCACACTTGCGTTTTATATCAATTTGCAATTCGTTAATTTTTATATTTAGAGTCTCTAGAGTTACAGCATCGTTCGGGTTCACTGGTGTTGCAACATTACTCAGCCTTTTATCCTGAAGATTATAATTACCATCTGCAGTTAGTTTATAACCAACGCCAGGTGGGCCTCGATTGTGGCAGCCACTATCAGACGTCAAGTGGCGACCAAACACGTCAACACTCATTTCGCAAATGACAACAGATGGCAATGTGCATACTCTAATATATAATCCCCGCCTCGCGAAGTTCTTCAATAATTGATATAATTTCGTTATCATGACTAGGATTTCCAGCTCTTTGTGATGCCACTAGTAATCGAAGACGGTCCACAAGTTCATTTGGATCATCCCAATAAATGTAGTCCACTCTGCTGAGTCGCTGAGCTCTCATGAAAGTAGGTAAAAGCCCCATGCCAGAGTACTTTGATCCAGCAAAATGTGAAATATATTTATCATATTTCTCACCATTCAGCTCTCGGATGCCTCCGCGAGATTTATAATTTTTTTGATGCCCATTAGTTGCAAGTATGATATTCTTATATGCATCAATATCACTCTCACTAATTAGAGTGTTATCAGGATTTTTCATGAAAAGAAGCTCCAATAATCCCTCAGTACAAGCGTATTTCATGGTTTTTACTTTAATAAATTCATCCTCAAAAAATATGGGAGAGTCTCCAATCATAAAATTATGTGTAAGTTTGCGAACACCATAAGCCTTGTCCCATTTTGTTGTGTTGATTTGTGCCAAATATTTCCCCGCAAGAGTGTTGGCATCTTCTTCTGTCTCTATCTCTTCAGTGCTGGTCTTTGAACTTTTACTCAGAATGCGTGAGCTGCCAATGGCTGGAAGTATAGTAGCATCATGTGAATTTCCCAAAGATGGAATGATAGTCTCATTCAAAGTGTAATCAAATGAAGAATCGTCAGCTGTAGTCCCATAACTGTCTTCAGAGGCATCTCTACGCGACAACATCTGTTTTGGGGTGCTCCTATATCTGAGTTTTCGTTGATTTTTGTAATCAATGGATTGCTTTCTATCATCAGTCAATTCAATTTTTTGTCTACTGTCATCGAATGATTTCGCATTTCGAGCGGCTAATTCCTGAAGCGGTCTCACAATGGGTTTGAGAACTTCATTCATTGCTTCATCAACATTATCTCTGCCTAATTTCAACAGGTTATGTTTTCGTTGAATAGCTTTTCGTGCATTGGAAATTTGACGTAAAAGCTCTTGTTGTTTGGACAATTCACCCTTGTGGGGAGGTATGTTGACTCGCAAAAATCTATCTCACAACTGTTTACTTCTTCCTCCCACGACTGTTATTTATTCGAATGAAACAATCGAAATTTTTCCTATATCGACCCCCATCAACGTCACTATCTTTATCAATAACTAGAAAAGTATAATTGTCTTTCCAACAGGCTGAGCACAATTCTTTGAATTTCTCGAATGACATATCTGTGTTCACATGATCGTTATAAATATGTCTCAAATTCATTTCATCCTGTTTAAATAATACGAGAAAATTGACATTGTCACGCACCAAATGTTTTGGGATGCGAGCGTATGACTGACACAAATAAAAACTGTCAACATTTTTATGTCTCCCCATACAAAAATATGCCTTGATATTATTTTGTTTCTCGCATGCCACATCGTCGAATATGAACAGTGAATGCTCTTTTGCATTATCTACCGAGACAACTTCCTCATTGTCTGAGAATGGATAATACTTCATGTCATCAAGAGGTTCCAGTAAACTTTGTAAAAATTGATATTTGGGTTGATTGAGGGACTTTGAATACACATAAATATTCGAAAACCTGAGACCATTAGGATGAATTATGAGACTCAGTAGGGCATTAGTTTTCCCACAATTTGATGGACCACAGAAAACCGCGCGAATCGTATTTGGTAGCAATTGGCCGTGACGTTTCGGTTTATTGGTATCTTTCACAGTTACTGAATCGAAATTAATGACGGGTAAACCGCTGAGATGTGTACTGAACTCCATCTTTATGACAACTGCGGCAAAAACCTATAAATTGATTGTTTTATAGCAAAAATTAGTCAGTTCCGCTTCAGACATGATTGTGCACAGATCGCGCGCTAGCAAAAAGGGGAAAGGATTGTTGAACAACGTCATCAACAATCTTCCCGTTGAATTGCATTTGCCAGGCTACCAGTACTGTGGACCAGGCACGAAATTAACGAAAAGATTAGCTCGAGGAGATCCTGGGATTAATCCACTCGATGCTGCTTGTAAGGCGCATGACATTGCCTACTCAAAAAATCGTCAGAATATTTCAGCACGACACGAAGCTGATAAAGTACTTGCAGAGCAAGCCTGGCAACGCGTTTCAGCATCAGATGCCAGTGTGGGGGAAAAGGCAGCCGCTTTATTGGTAACAAACGCTATGAAAGCTAAAACAAAATTAGGCATGGGTGTGAAAAAATCAGGCACGGGCGTGCAAAAATCAGGCATTGCCATGAAGACTAGAAAAAAATCAGGTATGGGAGTAAAAAAACGTGTGGCTAAGAAGAAGAAGAGGAGAGTGAAACCTAAAAAGCGAGTCACAATTGGGGCAATCATCAGAGCTGCCAAGAAGTCAATCAAATTGAATAATGGGTCACATGATGCTATTAGAACAGCACTCAGTGGTGCAAGAGTAGCCATCAAACAGGTTGGAGGGAGAAGTAGAGTTACTATTCCACGAGTTATTCCTGTTCCATCAAAAATTGGGGGAATCTTACCATTTCTCGTGCCATTATTTGCCGGATTGAGTGCCACGGGGGCATTAGCTGGAGGAGCTGCTGGAATTGCTAAAGCTGTGAATAGTGCGAAAGCCGCCAAACAACAACTCGCCGAAAATAAGAGACATAATGAAACTATGGAGGCTATCGCACTCGGCAGAGGTTTACATCTTAAACCTTATAAAAAGGGAATGGGCTTGTATTTGAAGCCAAAAAACTATTAAAGATGCTACCACGCAGGGCTCTGACTGACGGGGATATTGGAAAGTATGCAAAACTCATGGAAATTCCCCATTTCCGTGGTGTTTTCATGCGCAATGATCTACCGAAAAATGGTCCATTGAAAAATGAGTCAGCCATCATCAATTTGGATGACAAGAAGGGTCCTGGAACTCATTGGGTTGCCTACAAGAAAGTGGGGAACGATGTTACCTATTTCGATAGCTTCGGGAACCTGCAACCTCCTACAGAACTCTTCAATTACCTTGGAGTTGGTAGCATAAAATATAATCACGAACGTTTCCAGAACTGGAATACCTTCAATTGTGGACATTTATGTTTGGCATTTCTCAATGGATGCCTATATAAGAGCAAACGTTGATGACTTTTACTTAGTCGATGTTCAGAAATCATGGGTGATTCATTCACATTGACAATCTCAGGGGTATCATCCGTGTTGGAGGTGCAATATTTTCCACCAATCGAACTTTCTCCTCAGAAGAATTATGTTCTTGGACTCGTGGAATTTTTAACTTTTAATTCCATTCCAAACGTTGATACGAGCAATAATAAATTGCACATAGGTGATACAATCCTCACCATTCCGACGGGAAGTTACGAGATCGATGATATCTCAAAATTTATTGTAAGAAGTGTGGAAAAGGATAATATTGATATAAAAATCAGAAGTAACAATAACACGTTACGGAGTGAAGTGTCATGCAATAAGGATTTGGACTTGAGGCCTGCAAATTCGATCGGTCGTCTCCTTGGTTTTACCCCTAGGGTTTTAGAGGCCCATAAAACTCATCAGTCTGATCAGCCTGTAGCCATTCTCAAAGTGAACGCTCTACGAGTTGAATGTAATATCACCACTGGAGCATACAACAACAGTGATAAAGTTCATACAATTCATGAATTTTTTCCTGTGGTGCCCCCTGGGTATAAAATTGTCGAAGTACCATCGCAAGTTATTTATTTACCAGTGTCTGTAAAAACGATAACCGATTTACAACTCCGAATCGTTGATCAAGACGGGGACTTGGTGAATTTTAGAGGCGAAACAATTACCATCAGGCTACACATCAAATCTATTGTATAATCATGGGCATAGTATATAATCGTAAGATTGGCTACTCCTATAAAAGCCCCCAATCATGCCTCGCTTCAATCACTTCGCATGCTGGTTTCAAGGGGTTAACACCTCAGAACGTGAAGTTTCTCAAGAGTCTCGGTCTGGCCGTAAGAAAAAGTGGAAAAAACGTTTTTGTCAAGTAAAAATCTTATTCGCCTGTTGTATACCATGGAGGAAAGCCTGAATATCAAACTCCCCCCGGTGTTTGAAGATTCCATCGCTCACTATGAGATCCATGCACATCAGCCATATACCTCGACGGCACTGGATAATAGCGATGAAATTCGCATCACTGTACAAAATCAAGATCTTTGTATTTTACCAAGTAAAAGTTACTTGCACATCACGGGTAAATTGCTCAAATCGGACAATGCCATCTCTACAACTACAAGCTTCGTGAATAACGCCATTTGTCATCTATTCCAAGAGATCCGCTATGAAATTAATGCTATTGAAATTGATAAAGTGAAGAACGTGGGGATTACTACTCTCATGAAAAATCTCGTGTCATTAACACCAAATCAAAGTATCTCAATGGAAAATGCCGGATGGTTGGGTGTGCAAGAGAAATTGAGTTTAACTGATGGCAATGGTTGCTTTGACATCTCCATCCCATTGGGCATGTTGCTGGGATTTGCTGAAGATTATCGGAAAATCATGGTCAATGTGAAACATGAGTTGGTTCTAGTCAGAGCTCGCCATGGTAACAATACTTTGATTCAAACCGCCAAAGAAGATGTGAAGATCAATTTTATGAGAATTGAGTGGATGGTTCCATATGTGTCATTATCGGATACTAAGAAGATTGAGTTGCTCAGTTTCATCCAGAAAGATCCCGCAATATCGATGAGCTTCAGATCATGGGAATTATATGAGTATCCAATGCTTCCAGCGACAACAAAACACGTGTGGACGGTGAAAACCGCAACTCAGCTTGAGAAACCACGTTATGTCATTCTAGGCTTCCAAACAGATGGAAAAAATAGAAATAATAAAAATGCTAGCAATTTTGATCATTGTAGTATCATCGATGTGAAATTATTCCTAAATTCCCAACGTTATCCATTGTGACGTGTTATTTTCCGTCACAAATAGCATCATTTGTTATTCGACCGTTTCGCGTGTGGGTTTCGAATTTAAAAATCACCAGACGGGAAGTCACAAACCGACAGCGGGAGTCACGAGAGAGATTAAGTATATTTGTTAATTCTTTTGCTTTGTATCGTCTTCCGGATTGTTTGAATCGAATCTGGCGCCAACATCGTGGGACTGAGGTGGCAATGTCTCCGGGAATCGTTGAGGGACTTCGGGACACTTCGAGGTCGTGATGGGAACTTCAGGGGTCTTCGGATTGCCAGAGGTCGCCAGCTCTCGGGCAACTCTAGGGGAGACGTGATGTAGGAGCCCGGCTGGTTCAATGTGGAAGGGGAAATGAAGTATTTCACCGAGGTCAGAAGGAGGTTGAGTGAAATGGTCCTTTGGGGACAAAATGGTCAGGAGACTGATTTGAAAGGAGGTCAGAGGACATTTAGAGTTAATTGATACTCTGGAATAAATGGTTTTGACTAAATGACGTCTAGAGAAGTCACTGCGCATGCGCCGACGGACTTGGTGCGGCCATGTGAGCGACAGAGTCTAGTTGTCCGGAAACTGATTGGAGGAGTGAACGGAGCAAGCAGCCAATGAGCGTCGTTACCGCGTTTTCACAGTCCAGCGTGGTGTCGCTGGGAAAACGAACCTCACTTCCCGTTTGGTGGTTCTAACACACGTCGTGTTTAAGCGATTTGGAGAGTTAATTGCGTTCGTTTTGGAGTTTTGGGGGAGCCTGAAGGCGATATCGAAGGAGAATAAGCCCTGTGGAGGAAGCCTTGAGTAGATTCGTCTGGAGGAAGGTCCCGAGGACTCGGAATTGAGGAGTTTTGAGACGTTTTCCGGAGGCATCGAGGTGGACTGCTGGGTGAGCGTGATGGCTACGACTCCGTATGACGCATCTTTGTAAATTTGTCGTGAGTAGGACTCTGGCCAATTGTAGAATTTTGGATAGATGCTCCGGGCATCTTAGTCCCGTAGGACTTCTAGATTTTCGAGACAATTGCCGGATAGAGTCCTAGTCACTCTGATCAGTACTTAATTAGTTTTTTCGTCTCTCTCTCGTGCGTAATTGGAATCATTGTGTTTGATCATTCGATTTCGGTTGTCTCGCGATATTGATTCATTTCGTAGAGTCTCGGGCTCTCGGGTTTGATGTTGCGAGTAATTATCATTT
>NW_021680698.1:288201-378596 GCF_001412515.2 Diachasma alloeum
AAAAAAATGAAAATATTGTTCTATTTAATTTGTAAGTTAAGCAACAATTTCCTCATCCTCTGCATGGAATTTGATTTCGTTGTATTCACCACCCAAATACTCCAACTTTGGTGTGCCTTTCTTGATTTCATTCAGCAAATCTTCAAATTCTTTAGGATTATCAATGAAAAATTTTTATATCCTTCGGTCGAGGAAAACTGAATAAGCATTATTCGAATGGAGGATCACACTCACTCCATACTTGGTTTTGACTTTGGAGGCAGCTGTGATGGTGTATAAATAGTTGCGTTTCAATTCAGATATTTTCACTAAGAGAAGTTCTTTGAACTCTGCAATAGTATTCATCACATTGAAATCTGCTTCATCTGCTTTATTTTCAACTTTCACGTTTGAATCAGGATGTAGGCGAAGATTGTTGTATTTCCCACCAAGATATTCCAACGTTGGTGAGCCCTTCTCAATATGTTGTTGGAAATTCTCGAACATCTTGGGATTTTCAGCGAAATACTTGGCCAGTCGAGTATTCACGAAAACTGTGTGAGTATCTGAGAGATGAAGAATAACACCAACTCCATACTTTGTCTCCACTTTGCGAGCTGCAGTGATGATATAAAATGCTCCAGCTTCCAGATCCGCCAGTTTGATAAGAGGAAGATTTTTCATTTGCGCCACAATGTTGATTTTGTTGAAATCCATGATGATTTTTTTTTTTTTTTCACGTGGGTATGATAATTAAGCTTAAATTCGAGTCTTCTGCAGATTGGAGCAGAGTATTTTGATGTCACTTCGGTACTGTATAACTTGTTTCACTTTTTGAATGTTTTTCAAGAATAGGTCTAAACGTTTCTTTAATTCCCGTCGTTTGAAGCTGTCCTTCATGGAGATCGACAAGATGAACTGATGATATGTGCGGGAATTTTTTCGTTTATATACATAAATCCCCTACTCTTAAACCTTTCTTTTTTCAATAAATAATTTGTTTACATTATTATTAATAACCTTTGTTTCTACGAGCGGTAATCATCAAAGGACTGATAATCTTAAGTTCAGGCAAAAATTCTTTGCATATATACATACTCCCTCCCCTTCTTTTTAAAATAAATATTTATATATTGATATCGTTATCAACAACAATTTCATACAAAGGGGGGCGGCTAACGAGAAAGTACCGGAAAACTCAAGTTCAGACGTCAGGAAACTGTTTTTTAAAAATAAATATCTATATAGTGATATCATTATTAACAATGATTTCCCACGAATGGGCGCGGCAAACAGGAAAGTACCGGAAAACTCAAGTTCAGACATGTGACAGGAAAATGTTTTTTAAAATAAATATTTACATATTGATATCGTTATCAACAACAATTTCATACGAAGGGGGGCGGCAAACGAGAAAGTACCGGAAAACCCAAGTTCAGACATGTCAAGTGGAGCCAGGTGTCAATGTTTGAAGAAGAAGAGGTGCCCCTTCTATGATTTCTACAGCAGCGAAATAGTTAACCCTTTCACTCACCCCCTCGCGGGGTGGATTGACTAGTTCCACCGAGAAGGTCCTTTGTAACGCAAAACCGCGAATTAAATTGATTAACCAGCGAATTAAAGAACCCTTTCATCACTTAGACGGAAAAAATCGCGAATTAATTAATTAAACCGCGAATTAACTAACCCTCCCATCACTTCGAGGGAAGAAATTGCGAATTAATTAATCAAACCGCGAATTAAACCGCGAATTAATTAACCCTTTCATCACTTCGAGGGAAAAAATCGCGAATTAATCAAACCGCGAATTAAACCGCGATCCCGCGAATTAATTAACACTTTCATCACTTCGAGGGGAACAAATCGAGAATTAATTAACCAAACCGCGAATCAATTAACCCTTTCATCATTTCGATAGAAAAAATTGCAAATTCATTAATCAAACCGCGAATCAAACCGCGAATTAATTAACCCTTTCTTCACTTCGAGGGAAAAAACCGCGAATTAATTAATCAAACCGCGAATCAAACCGCGAATTAAACCGCGACCCTGCGAATCAAACCGCGAATTAAACCGCGACCCGCGAATTAATCAACCCTTTCACCCAACACCCCCCCTCGCGGACTACCATCCAACACTTGGTCAACCAAAACGTTGATCCAGAACCCCCCCTATCACACTACTCATGGTTGCTCTGCACTATTTGAAATCGACGTGCATTAGGAGCCACTCAGGTGCGGGATTCCAAGCTTGAACAATGGGCTCAAACTTGGTTCAATCTAGGATACCAAGCCTTGGGATTCCTAGCTTTGATCAAGCTTGAACCTGTGGTAATACCTAGGTAAAACCAAGCTTGGTGATATCCCGGGAATGAAAGCTTGGGTGCCAAGGTAGTTCCAGTCCTGGTCCAAGCTTGGTACTCCAAGCTTGAACTCAGGGGCTTGAAGCAAGCTTGAACCTATGGTGATACCTAGGTAAAACCAAGCTTGGTGATATCTTGCGAATCAAAACTTGGGGACCAAGGTAGTTCCAATCCTGGTCCAAGTTTGGTACTCCAAGCTTGAACTCAGGGGCTTGAACCAAGCTTGAACCTATGGTGATACCAAGGTAAAACCAAGCTTGGTGATATCCTGCGAATCAAATCTTGGGTGCCAAGGTAGTTCCAATCATGGTCCAAGCTTGGTATTCCAAGCTTGAACTCAGGGGCTTGAACCAAGCTTGAACCTATGGTGATACCAAGGTAAAACCAAGCTTGGTGATATCCTGCGAATCAAATCTTGGGTGCCAAGGTAGTTCCAATCATGGTCCAAGCTTGGTATTCCAAGCTTGAACTCAGGGGCTTGAACCAAGCTTCAACCTGTTGTGATATCTAGGTAAAACCAAGCTTGGTGATAGTCCGCGAATCAAAGCTTGGGTGCCAAGGTAGTCCCAATCATGGTCCAAGCTTAAGGGGGTAAGTAGGATGATAGGGTGAAAGCAAGCGATGAAAAGCATCACTATCAAGTATGCGCAGAAATTATTTTTTTTTACCACGCTATCTCATTTTATCCCACTATCTCACTCACTCACCATTCGATTAACCGGACTATCCCATTTTACCCCTCTCTCCAATTCACCCCGGTATTCCATTTTACTCCATTGCCGGAGTGACCTGCTGTCCTGTTTCACCTCACGTTTCAACACCCCCCCTCCCCCCACCCATCCCTCCTCCACCAATCCACCTTACTACCCCATTTTGGCCCACTGTCAGATTCATCCTCGAATCTCGTTGTACCCCGCTGTCCACCGAACCCGCTGCCCGATTTACTTCGCATCCCATTTTACCCCATTTTCCTTTCAATTCCAGTTTCCCTCCACTCTCCCTTCTCCATTCATGGTATCCTGTATTACACTCAATGTTCACTCCACTCCATTTATCTCTATCTTCCCTCTTTTCTCAAATGCCCTCATCAACCCGAAAAAATTAATTGTTGCACAATTAGCTGCACAGCTCAGAAGCATACCGGGATATCCTGCGATCACTGAGCTAAGCAGTAGCGAGTCGGGGCACTACCATTATGGGTAACCGATTGGGAACACCGACATCAGATATTTTCAAAAGCAATGGACCGATCCGTTTTTATCTTTTTTTTCCATTTTCGTTCTACTAAGTTGATGATGTCACTATTTTCCTTTTTTTCCAACGATTAATTTATGCAAGGTTTAAAAAATTAATCGATATGAAAATTTAATACCAACCTTGGATTTATTAACTATCCGATATTGGCCCAAGCTAGATGAATGGCTTGGATCAATCTAAATCACCAAGCTTGGTTCAAGCTCGAACCAAGCTTGAACCAATGGTCAATTCCCACCTGGGTATACGTTTCCGGACCCGCTCAGGACGAAAAATCGACAAATACCTGAGTAACGCGAATATCCCACGATGGTAGAAATTCTGGGGAAGGAAAGTAGCACACACGAGGTGTTCTTATCTCCTATCCTCGAGGTTAATCTCACTTCTCAGTATCATGGCGTTGCCTTGAATCCCGAGGCTCACGAGCTTCTACTCGACGAGACGGATTAAATTATTTAAATAAAATAATGGGGGAGGTTTCCCGAGTCGAAAGTGCTCTTAATGGAAACGACATTTCGATCGAATAATGAAATACCATAAATGCATCACCACTGCTTCGTCCTCACCACGTGGAGAGCATGGATGCACCATAACCCATTTTTTCATCAACCAACATAACACATTCCTCCACTTAACTAACACGATACACTCGCCACACCACTGGAGAACATTCGTGAATCAATTATGCACTCGAGTGGTGCATTAATTGTTCGGCGATTCTCTGTCGCCGTTGGAAAGGGCACAATGGTGTCATTCGCCCTGGAAGAGCCATGTGCATTTTCGAGAATATAAGCAGTTGTTCGCCTTTTCTTCACGCGTATGCACTTCTCACCTGATAGAGTGCATTTTGTGTCACTGACGCTCTCCCGGGAGTTATTGGGGTATCACCTTAACCAAAACCGTAACGTAATCGAATATAACCCATGGTAGCATCCACGTAGACGAGTGGGTTAGGTCATCTACATGGCCTTCCAACCGCACTAGTGATTCCAATAACTTCACGAAACGCTTAAGCCAGGGAGCGTGAGCATCTCAGCTCAACCTCTACGATCAGCAACGTACACTCAACGGGATCAACGAGATCTCACCGGGAGGCTCAGTCTATCGGCCATAGACCACGGTGGATACTCGTCCCACTTAGAGATCGCGAGGAACCGAAAAATAACCGAAACTGTAAATACATGTGACTGTAAATTTACTCTAAATCGTAATAACCGAAACTGTAACTCCCTCCAACTGTAAATTAACGGGTACTTGAACTAGACGAACAAATTATTATTGAATGTTTCTAATGTTATTCGTTTTTAACGTGAATCGACACTTTTTAATTGTTTATCCATACTTAAGTGAATTGAACGCAATCTTCCCACGACGGTTCATATCCGGATGTTCTTGACGACCTTTATCCGAGGAGCTGGGCTAGAATTAGAAATATTGCATCGCCCTCCGACAGGAGTGCTAATTTGCGGAAAACAAAAATCGCGACTCTCTCTCATTAGTAACTACTCGCTATCTACTCACCCTTTACAATTTTGTCTTACGAAATTCGTCGATTTTCCTCTCCTGCGATGAACTCACGTACAGGTGGCGGAATTTCTCGAAATTTCGTCACAATCATTTATATGCAATATCTTCAAAACTACGTAACCGATTTTACTTTTTTGTTTCAAAAGATATTCGTTTCGATGCCTTATATCTCAATCAATCAAAACATATATACCCGTTCATACCAAGTTTTTGAAATATTTCCGTTTTTCTTCTTTTTTTTTTTAATTAAAAAACCTTTGTAATCACGCTAGTTTGTGCAAAAAAAAACAGCTATCAACTTCAAATTTGGACGGAAAATATATATACCCATTAGGCAGGCCTACGAAAGAAAGAAAATTAATTTTATGGTTCTGATTCCTCTAAAGATAGCTAAGAAAATCAACAGCCCATGTGAACTTTTACAGATTTTTGAAAACATTTTTAAGCTGTGCTCCACGAAGTTTTATTTCTTATGGGATTTTACACGTCTCGCAGTGTCCAAATGTAATAGTGATTTTTTGTAACTCAACTTATTGGCATCAATTTCCGTAAACTTATTAGCAAAAAGGCAAAGAATACGCAGAATTGTTTTTTCTTCAGATCACAATTTTTTGGCGAGATAAAAATTCAATTTTCCGCAGGATTTGGGGGTTTTCCAAGATGCGTACGACGTTTACGGACTGTGCATTTTTCTTATCGATTCGATTATATAATTGTTGAATTATCGTACTAGCATGCAAAAAAGAACGAAAATTTTTAAGCGAATTCAATGCCGACAAAAATACAAAACAAAATTCATCAATTTTCATCTAGGCGCAGGTGCTAGACTTATCGGGTGCTTTTACAACGGCTATAAACACAGAAACTGAACCCTAGCACAAAATTTGGCCTGCTGCGTTGAACATTTCTAGGGAGGGATTTACCTCTCATTACACTCGACACTTTTCAACATGTTTTCATTTCTAACATAAAAATATCATAATTGTTTACATTTTCATTGTGAAATTTACATTATTGAATCAGTTTACAAGGATTTCAACAAAACTTGAATGATAAAAATAACTTACTTCCAACTATTATTATACTATTTTTACAATTTTTATCTACGACTAATGCTTAAAAGTTGATTTTAATATTTTTTCCCTCATTTTAATATGACAATGAAAATGAGATTGGAATCATTGGATGCATTGACATTTTTCGATGAGTTATTGAAGATCACTCACATTTTCAATCGGTGATTTTGTTCAAATAGTTTTCTAATGAAAACTTCAAGCTTTCTCGTGTGCAAGCAGGTGTTAACTCCCGTAATTTTTTCACCACTTGCATCGCATCGTGCTTATTGTCTTCATCTTTTGTGAGCAAATTATTGTATTCGCTCATGAGAGTCGCACTCCTTTCAGCCACATCATTTGTAACAAGAAGTGATCTCACAACTTTTGAAGCCCCAACATAATCCTCACGATTTCCCCATTTCGTAGGGTCGACATTCAGGAAATCATGTTTGAGATTCAGAATCTTGAAGAAGATATTTTGAGTCACGAATTGATCTAAACTCGCCTCTCTGATAAATTCGAGATTTTTCATTCCTGATTTTCTCGTTTTTCGATCATTTTCGAGTACAGGACACGATTTTATAGCTTCGCACATATTTTCTATTATTTTTCTTGCACTCTACACTCAAGTTTTCATCGAGAAAAGAGAAAGCGATCAATTCTTCTGATAAGTACCAGAGATGGTTCCCAAACTTCTCAAATACCACATTGTAGACTCGTGACAACGTAGAACTATGATCAGTTCCTAATTTTTTCAATAGTTCTAAATAGTTTTTGGGGGCTTCAATTGCATTTGATGCTGTGAACCAACTCTTCTGATACAGGAGGATGATAAAAATACAAATTCTCTTCAAACCTGATATTTCCTGAGATGTCATATGAAATTGATCTCTTAAAAAGAATATTTTCAATGAGTAAATTGCCTTCGCCATCCATGTAGCATGATGAATAGGACCCAGCGCTCAGAATCGATTACCATTTGGAAGATTTCCACCCAACACATCACCACCAGCTCCAGAAACTCTCTGTAGTCCTTTCTTATGTTGTCAATCTGTTAAGAGATAAATGAGAAAAGGTCAATTTAATTCTTCAATGGATTGAAAAAATTATTTTGTTGGATTGAATATTGTGAATTTTTCTTTATAACGTACCTTCAATTGTGAGTACACACACGAAAAAATTTAATAGAAAAACCTATCGAATTCGTTTAGAAAATTCTAATGAATTTCTATTAAACTTTCTATTAGTTTTTGGCTGATTCTATTGACATTTTCAGTAGAAAACATTTCATAGAAAAGTCAACAAAATTCGATTTTTCTATATAACTTATTCTTTTCATATATTTTCTATAGAATTTGCTCCACTCAAATTTTCCAAGTTTTTTTCATTCTGTTTTTATTTTCTTCTCATCAAGAAAATCAAAAGGAAAAACTTAAAAAATTTAAGCCGAAGAAATTCTATAAAAAATATCTCAAAATAATTTATATAGAAAAATTGAATTCTATTGGTTTTTTCTACTGAATATTTTCTATTGAACATTTCAATAGAATCGGCCAAAAACTAATAGAACAGTCCAATAGAAATTCAATAGAATTTTCTAACGAATTCGATAGGTTTTTCTATTAAATTTTTTCGTCCGTATAAGCAAATGCCAGGACGTTTTCTGCATCATTCCTGATTGCTGCTTTTTTACATCATCATCTTGGACTCCTGGTGAAAATTCTCCTTTCTTAATGTTCTTCCATTGCCCTTGGAATCTTTTGAAAATGAGAATATCTGGTCCAGAAATTGGCCCCATAGAAGCTTCAAAAGCAGATTTGAGCACCAGTTCCAATACATGATGTCGACAAGCAAGATGCAATAGCTTCCTCCCCAATAACTGCTCCAGTAGGACACATGTACTATTTGTACTGCCCGTGTTGCTACCCTAGTAGAAATGCAACCTTGCATATTTCTCGCCGCGGGTTTACCGTGCGAGATTACGCAGCGCACCGATGCTCCGTTTCAGTGGCGCAGAGGACGCGCGGCGCACTGCTCGTGGACTGCGTAGGGAAGAGAGCGTACTAGGCTCGCTAGAATAGCGTGAAGCGAGACTGATGCAGGGTTTGCAAATGTGCATGAGGAGTGGTTCTCATAACCAACAGTGATAATACTATTCAACGATTGTAAAGTTATCATCATAACTTTACAAGAGTTGGGGCCAAATTTGCCAAACTTTAAACATCAGAATGTACGAAATGATCGACCAGAAAATTCCCTACGTTATGAGTGTTCGATTTTCGAATGGGCTCAAATTCCCCAATGCTCGACTGGGTGATGTTTCGACACTTATAAATATTCTACATAGTTTTTCTCATATTTATTCAAGCAACAGATAGATCGATTGACCGAATTTATAGATGATAGAAAATATATTTTGCCAAATGAAAATATTCCAGAATATGTGAATGTTCAACTATTCATTCACACGAATTTGAATATTCCAGATATGATAGAATTACCGATGAACAACTGGTCCAATGGTTGAGAAAATTAGGAAATATCTTTAACCGCTAAGAGATTTTTTATATTTTCATTTCATCCAAAAAAGTAAGCATCCGAATATGGGACATTCCATGTCAACTCAGCCACACCGAATTTTTTTTTGTCTGGGAAAAATCATTGAGTAGGTGCATTTTGAACTACTACATATAGACAGTGATCATGAAAAATTTCATTGCCCTGCCACTGTTTGTTTCTGAGGNTCACCAATTGCGAAAGCAGGTCATTCACTACCCAGCATAACCGTCGAGAAGGTACACAATTTTTACCTAGAGAATGAAAGATNGTTGAGAAAATTAGGAAATATCTTTAACCGCTAAGAGATTTTTTATATTTTCATTTCATCCAAAAAAGTAAGCATCCGAATATGGGACATTCCATGTCAACTCAGCCACACCGAATTTTTTTTTGTCTGGGAAAAATCATTGAGTAGGTGCATTTTGAACTACTACATATAGACAGTGATCATGAAAAATTTCATTGCCCTGCCACTGTTTGTTTCTGAGGTAATCATTATGAAACTTGAAATTTTCAAAAAATCATTACTTCTGAATGAAGCATCCCATTTTGATAAATAAACAAAGAAAATTTTCGTTTTTTCTCGTACTTCAAGATAAAAAATATTCCAGAGCCGTCAAGAAGCTCCTAGACCGATTTATCGAGAATTTTTCGCGTTTTCATTTTTTTTCAGNTTGATGCTAGAGGCAATTAATATTGCGACTCTAACTCAAGATTCCCCCTGCCCACTCAGAGATTACACAGATTGTCCAGCAAAATTGATGTGTACAAATCCAACCCCGGCCTGTCATCTGGATGAATGTANAATCATTATGAAACTTGAAATTTTCAAAAAATCATTACTTCTGAATGAAGCATCCCATTTTGATAAATAAAAAAAGAAAATTTTCGTTTTTTCTCGTACTTCAAGATAAAAAATATTCCAGAGCCGTCAAGAAGCTCCTAGACCGATTTATCGAGAATTTTTCGCGTTTTCATTTTTTTTCAGTCTAGGGCCGCTCGATATTCGATCGAAATATTTTTTTTATGATAGAGGATGTGCTTATATGATATGAAAAAAATATTCCATAATGGAAGAGCGAAGCAATGCACCGAAAAAAAANACCTTGCAGACACAGACCCTCCCGATGGATGAATTCATTGATCTTCTAATAGAACGATTGATAGTATTGAAGCCCCATCACTTCACCGCTAAAGAACAATCGGCTTTTGTCAAACAGCGAAAAGAGAATTTGGATAATGGAGAAGTACTAGTGCATTGTGATTTTTCGGAAAATTACGCTTTTGTGGCTCAAGATGCTGCTCAATCCTTCCACTACAATAATGACCAGTGTACAGTTCACCCCGTTGTTTACTACTATCGCGAAAAAAATGAAATCCAACATCAGAGTTTAGTCGTTTTGTAGGACAGTACGACTCACGATACTGCCGCTGTTTATCTAATATAGAAGATTTTAATACAGCATGTGAAAGACAACTGTGAAAGCGTGGAGAAAATGATCTATGTCACCGATGGAGCTGCACAACATTACAAGAATCGTTTTCAGATTACGAATCTCTTGCATCACAAGACTGATTTTGGCATAGATGCGGAAGTCCATTTTCATGGAATCGCTCACGGTAAAGGAGCTTGTGACGGAGTAGGAACTGCCTTTAAGAGAAGCGAGACGTAAGAGCTTGCAAATCGTTCATGGTGAACCAATCCTCACGCCAGGTGTTTTGTTTCGATGGTCAAAAGAGAATTTTGAAAGAATTGATGTTTTTTTTTCCACCAAGGCAGAACACGAGAATATCAAAACTGAGTTGAGAGAGAGATTTGATAGTGCCAAAGCTATTCCAGCTATTCAAAAACACCATTCTTTTATTCCGATGCCGGGAGAGCAATTGTTAATTAAACAATATTCGGCTTCGGCTAACGAGGAGGTTTTCTCAAAGCAAAAACAAACAACAACAAAACGAAAAACCCGCAGAAGACAGTAATCGTGATGTAAATAATTCATCAATGCATGTTGGAACTTGTCGTCGAAGAGAGTGGAGAATTTCTCTGTATTATAAAAATGTAAAAATGTGAAAATATTAAATGTTGTCGTTATAGAAGAATAAAAATGGTTTTTTCCCCATACTTTCCGTTACTGGAAAGCAAAGTGTGTTGTTGAGAAAAGATTAATAGTCGTATCAATAGTTTGTTCTATCCAGCAGAACAGAAAATGTCTATTGACAAACCCCTTTTTCAGTAACAATAATGCAACTCTTCTAATTTCGAAGAAAATTTTTTTTCGGAGCATTTTTCTCTCTTACATGATGACGTACTTTTTTGCCATCATATATGAACAAAGAATAATAGTTGACAGACTGATTTCTTTGAAAAAAAACCGATGGATCTCCCCTAAAAATTGAAAAACCCAAAAATTTCGAAAGAAAAAAAATTCCAGTGTATTGCTTCACTCTTCCATTATGACGTATTTTTTTCATATCATATAAGGACATTCTCTATCATAAAAAAAATATTTCGATCGAATATCGAGCGGCCCTAGAGTGAAAAAAAATGAAAACGCGAAAAATTCTCGAAAAACCGGTCTACGAGCTTCTTGACGGTTCTGAAGTATTTTTTATCTTGAAGTACGAGAAAAAACTAAAATTTTCTTTTTTTATTTATCAAAATCGGATGCTCCATTCAGAAGTAATGATTTTTTGGAAATTTCAAGTTTCGTACTGATTATCTCAGAAACAAAAAGTGGCAGGGCAATGAAATTTTGCCTGATCACTGGCTATATGTAGTAGTTCAAAATGCACCTACTCAATGATTTTTCCCAGACAAAAAAAAAATCCGGTGTGGCTGAGGTGACATGGAATGTCCCATATCCATATGCGGAAATTTGTGTTCCACCGAAAGGGAGATGGCGCGATTGTTCGACTGCCCGAATGTGGATTTGTCCGACAGTATGGTAGATAACGCTGTCGGTAAAGTAGAAATCATATATACTCTATAAAGAATGAGTAATTACATAAATGAATATCAGTTTCTGAACTGTAAAATAGCGGTCCTAAAATATCTCAAATGATTCTCGAATGATAGAAATTGGTTTTACCCGAAAATAAATTATTTCCCTGTGTTCTAATATGATTTCTACTTTATCTACAGTGTACCTACAATACTGTCGGACAAATCTACATTCGGGCGTATCGAACAATCGCGTCATCTCCCTTTCGGTGGAACACAAAATTCCGCATATGGATGTTCGGATGCTTACTTTTTGTGGATGAAATAAAAATATAAAAAATTTCTTAGCGGTCAAAGATATTTTCTAATTTTCTCAACCATCGGACCAGTCGTTCATCGATAATTCTATCGTATATGGAATATTTAAATTCATGTGAATGAATAGTTGAACATTCACATATTCTGGAATATTTCCACAGGGGAAAGTATATTTTCTATCATTCACCGTCTCGGTCAATTGATTTATCTGTTACTCAAATAAATATGATAAAAATTGCGTAGTACATCAATAATTGCAGACAAATCACCCAATCGAGGATTGATGAATTCTAGCCATTTTGAAAATCGAACATTTCGAGCGTAGGGCATTTTGTTAGTCCGTCATTTCGTACATTCTGACGTTTGAAGTTTGGCAAACTTGTTCCCAACCCCTTTACAATAGTGCAAATGAATTAGGGCGAGTACGAAAGTGGTGGATTAAAATTAACTGAGGTTTAGCTAACTTAACCCAAGCGGTTTAACTTCAAAGTTAATTTGGGTTAAGTTAGCTAAACCTCAGTTAACTTTAATCGACCACTCTGGTACCTCGCCCTTGACAAAAAATAATTGTCATAGAAATTGATTTAAAAAAAAAATGTTTACTCTTTCTTCTAACCCCATTCATAATCCACTAATTATTATTATTATTATTATTATTATTTCATAAGTGCCTGCGTGAGTTTACATAAATATAAGACACATTGGGAGTATACAAAATTACAAAGTGTGAAAAACACAAAAAAGAATAATATGTATAAATATATAGGTGATCACAGTTGGTTATCAGCACTCAGCATACAATCCCTAAATTCAAGAGCTTCATAAAGAAAAAATGCCAAACGTTTCATTTGTTTGGGGGTTTTAATGTCCAGTAACACGGACAGCCAGTCTTCCTCAAATCTACTGTTTATAATGTCGTTAAAATGTGCAGACCTGAAGTTATGTTAATAGGGGCATCTAATTATAATATGTTCAAAGCTTTCAATTTCAAAATGACATAGTTTACAATATTCTTTAGTTAACAATCGATAAATTTTATTCTTAAAGCGGAGACGGTTAGAGTGTATGTTTGCAAGTCTAATTTGAGCGATAGTGCGGGTGAGGCCTATTGGACAACGCAAAAATAAATATCTGGCTGGCTTATCTGAGAAAATGTGCGGTATATTAAATTGTAACGATTTGCTCTCCGTGCATCTTATGTAGTCTTGCGCTTTCAAATTATCAGTAAATCTAGTTATTATTTTTTTCTTATTACTAGTCCAGACATCGGCATTATCACATGTACATAAAAAGTCCATATCGATCTCGATTAGAATACATTTCAATTTGGAAATCTAGTTGTACTCTACTTTGTTGGAATTCTTGTCAAGAAGAAAGACCAGGCGATTCCATCAGACTAGAAGGAGACGACCAGGCCTCATCCTCAGGACTATGATTATCCAATTTAAATTGAGGTCAAGGGCCCTGACGGCCAGGTGCTTAAGGCCAAGTTCCATCCTGATGATGAAGCCTGGGGTACTAGCGGGTAACAGTAAGATTTGCTTAAAAAATTCGTTCTGGATTTTCTCCATCTTTACAAAATGATCGGGGCCCCAAGAGGCTACTGCGTAAAGCAAGATAGGCGCGATAACACTTTCAAATAGTTTTATTTTGGTGCACCAGGCATCGGATTTTGATTTTGCTAGGATCGATTTAGTGACTTCAATCGCAGATTTCGCTTTTGATATTGCATGCCCGAGTGGAAATTCTGTTCAGGTTTCGATCAGAAACTGATCAAGTCCGATCCGAAATTCTGATCAGGCATGTTACGCCTCTGCCTTAGGTTTTTCCACTAGGGTTTCTCCGCCTTCCATCATTAGGCATTAAGTAAATTTAATTTTTTTGAGAGAAAAAATTAGCAGCTTCCTAGCCGGGAATCGAACCCGGGACCTCCCAATGTCGCGTCGGGTGCTCTTACCATCTCAGCTACCAGGACACTTACGAATTTCACTCTCAAATTGACTCATACCCGAGTGGAAATTCTCTTCAGGTCTCGATCAGAAATTGTTCAAGTCCGATCCGAAAGTCGGATCAGGCATGTTACGCCTCTGCCTTAGGTTTTTCCACTAGGGTGATTACAGGTACGATTTCCCCTTAAATGACTTTCAATCAGAACCCCCAGGTATTCGTAAGAGTTAACAGTTTCTAAAATTTTCCCATCGTACATAAGGCCGCTTTCTCACTGTTGTGGATTCTACCACTTGCCCTGAACGGAAGAACTTTTGTTTTGAAGATGTTGACGGTAAGCCCATTAATGGAAAAATATTCTTTGAGTGTTCGTAATTTATATTTAACATCCTGAGGGCTAAAACATAAAATCGCCGTGTCGTCTGCGTAAGTGGGCATCAAGAGGTCATACCTGGTGTCAATAAGCCCTCTAAAACCCTTATTCCTGAAAAATGACTCGAAGTCGGACACAAATAATATAAAGAGTAGAGGGCTTAGTATTTTCCCCTGGAGTACACCCTCAGTAATTTCAAAACTGTTCGAACACCGGGGAGTTTCACATGAGCCTTCGCTTTGCTGTAAATGCTAATTAAAACTCGGGATCTTAGAGCTGACACCGATTCTAGGTAATTTCGACTATAAGAGACTGTGAGGTACAGAGTCAAAAGCTCTTTTGAAATCGATAAAAATCGCGTAAACTGAATTACCCGATAGCTTTAATTGCAATTTAATAGTCGAGATTAATGTAAAAATTTGGTCCTCATAGCCTCTTCCTCTTCGAAATCCGGCCTGAGATTCAGGGAAGATTCCAGTGTTCTCCATCCAACATTCTAAACGTCTGGCTAAAATCTTCGTGAAAGTCTTTAAGATAGTATTTAACAAGGCAATGCCGCGGTAATTACTCGGGTCCTCCATGCGACCTTTTTTGTGTATCATAGCCAGAGCTGCACAAAGCCAGGAGTCCGGAACAGATCCGTTATCAAAAATTTCATTCAGAAAATCCAATGTAAAGCTTCTTCCATTTTCAGGGGTCGCCTTCCAAAATTCATTTGAGATCTGCTCCGGACCCGGGGCCTTGTTATTTTTTAGTGATTTAAGCACGAATCAATTCGGCTCGGCTCGGCTTTTTCAATTTGACCATCCAATAGTGGATGCACAATATCGGTAAAAACATAATTACAGCACACACAAGGAGGGTACACCTCTGCGTAAAACTTATGCCATTTATCTTTCGAAATTACATTCCCCCCAGAGTACATTCTCCCCATTGCTTTCACTGAAGCCCAAAATTCGATTGTATTTTTAACATTAGCGATTTTTATTTTCAATTCTTGAGAGTAGATCTTTCTCTTAGAACTAATTAACTCTTTAAATTGCTTTTTTTTACATGAAATTCATCTAATAAGACATTATCTAAAGCTCTATCATAGTTTGACTTATTATCTTTGTATAATTTCCAGGCCCTATTCGTGTTTGATTTAGCGTGTCTCTATTCAGCGTCGAACCATTTTTTGTTTGAATTAATCTTTATTAATCTTATTACAATTGCCCGGCTTGGGCACATTTATCATACGAACCTCTTTTGCGCACGAAATAATGGAATTTGTTAAAAAATTATTTTTCTGATCGGAATTTTCAAAGTTGCCCGGTAGGTTTTCATTGAATAAACGCTCCAGCCTGTTAGTAAACTCTAAACCGCGGTCAGGTAGCCACCTCAGTTTGTTGGAGGGTTCACCCGCACTGTACGCATCTTCATTGGCGATGGGCTCGGAGGATTGAAATGAGAGAAAGATAGGAAAGTGATCAGGTGAAAAAAGCTCATCAAAGATTATCAGTCTTGACGCAAGGCTAAAGGCTGCAACGTTTATCCAGCACAGATCAACCGTACTGGCCCCTAAGTGATTACTAAAAGATAATTGCCCAGGACAATCCCCCGGGGTTCTTCCATTCATCAAAAACATTCCCTTTTCACTCATCATACCCACTAGGGAACGTCCCTCTTTTTCAGATACTTCATCTAGGCACTCGCGCACACTTGACAGCACTGAGTTCTCGATAGGCACCTCCGGTATTGTATCGTTGAACGAGCCAATCCTCCCGTTGAAATCCCCTCCAATGACAACAGGCTCGTTCCCAAAATCCTCAATGATGTTCCCCAGCGAGACCCTCAGCAGGTCAATGGCAGCTTCATAATGAACAGATTTGCGGTAGGGGGGGAGTGTAAACAAGACCCACTGTGAAGGATGAGCCACTAGATTTAATTCGGAAAAATCCACCAGCACGAGATATCCAGGATTAGAAACTCAAAATTACAGCTGACCAACAGCCCAATACCACCAGATCCCCTCCCCCTTGTCGCTTCTCTTGTTGCGTGGCTCCAAATGCAATTATAATTGGAGCTAATCCAGTGACGAATATATACCGGATCTGATTCTAGCCATGTTTCGGAGATGCCAATCACTTTGGCTCGGCTCAGGACTTCAGAGGCATCCCATACGTTGCTGATGCCATGACAGTTCCGATAAATAAATAGGTCCTGGAGATTAAATGTACTGTAAGTCAACATCACGGGCATTACAGGAGGTTTAGGATGATCTCTGCCCGGTGTCAGCCACGTTACTTACAATATTTGCAAATGTAGAGACACTTTGAGGATTACTTCTTGGGATATCTTGCTCTTCGACAAAATTTCCAATTAACTGGTCCCAAATATGCCATTTCTTGTCAATCATCACTCTGTTGCGGCCAATTTTGGTGGTATGACCTTTGGATTGTTCAGCTTTGGCCAATTGTCGAGCTCTCCAGGCGATTTCTCTTTCCAGTGTCGTGTGATCCGGATCGATGTAAAATGGAAGATTCTTGAGGCATCGACTTTTCTGCTTCAAGATTTCATTTTTGAAATCCAGGTTTTTGACTGTGACTAGGAAGAATTTTAGACCTTTCTTCCCCATAATGGTAACATTATCTAGCTTCTCTTTCACATTCGTTAGTTTGAAGTGAGTGGAGAGAAAGGTCTCCACCGCCACCCTGGGATCATCTACATTCACATTAGCACCTCTGATTATAAAGTTTAATCGTTTCTCCGCCCTCTCTCGATTCTCCAGTCTGTCTGTCACTTTGCGGATCCAATCTGTCAGAAATTTACTGGGTTGGCCAGTGCAGCCACTCTACCCGCTAAGTCCTCTTTCTTCTTCTCTTCGATTATCTCAGTCATTTGATTCTTCAGGCATGAGAGTCTAAGGTTTTGGTCCTCGAATCTAGTGTTGATGGAACCCTCAAGACCTGTAAGTTGAGCAGAGTGCTCTTCTTTTGCTACCTTCACTTGAGACGATAGTACTTCAATTTTATTCAAAATGGCTTGCACGACCGGGGATTGTAGGTCGTCCATTGTGTTCGTGGACCCAAGTTTTTGTTGTAGGTGAGTTGGCCGAGCCCTTGCCAGGCTTGGTTGAGTCTAATTGAGGCTCCGTTTGCTTAATTTTCTTGGGAGATCTGCCCGGCGATTGCGGCGGCGAGTTAGAGCCACAATTATCGTGCTCTTCTGAGGATTTTCTCCTCTTTCTTGACTTTTCCAGACAGTCTACAATTGATAATTGGTCCTTCTCTCTAGTTTTCGTCAAGCGCTCAGCATTAGTGGGTTTACCTATTTTACTTGGCTCGGGTGGATTGTTGACATTTACAGACCGCGTTGGGAGCGCATAGGTGTTACTCAGCTGATTCCCTAGGTTATTGATTCTCAGGCGTGAAGGTAGGATGAGTGGCCGCGAGCTGGCGTTACTAGGAGTGGTTGGAGTGTTACCGGCAGAGCTCGGTTTTTCCAGGGTGACAGACATTCTCAGGGCAAAAATCCGTCGCCTAACTTATTAGCTATCCCATTGCTGATTAAGTGGACGAAAATTAATCCAGAAGAGAATGACATCCCACTTTGATTAATATCTCAAAAAAACCGGAATAAATTCACGGAAAAAATGAACGGAACTTGAGTCAACTTAAACACTTTTACACGGCGAACGATGAATATAAATACAGTACACTAACGGATCACGTCTATACACTTGGCTAGTACACCAGCGCCCCCATAATCCACTAATTAAAGAATTATTAAACTCGCCCATAATAGAGATAATTGAAAAGTTAATTGAGTCAATTGTGCAGATAATTCTAGTCACAAAGTTGGAAAATGCGTGAAATTTAGTTTTTGTTTTTGTTTATTGGATTACATTATTATTGAAATCAAATCCTTTTTCTTTCCTAATCGATAAGCAGCGATCATAAATGGGAGAGAGGAGTAACATCAATTAGGGATCAAATGAAATTATCCAAAAACAAATGTTAATAACAATTGAGAAAATCGACAAGTTATATTTTTATCCAATTTTTTATTGTATTTTATGAGATCCTGGGAAACATCTTTTTCCTAAACTCTATATTAATATAGGAAAACTGAAATTACAACTTTTTTATAAACTCCAGATTACATAGGATAACTGAAAACACAACTTTTTTTGTAAACTCTATATCAATATAGGAAAACTGAAATCTCTGTCAAGGTGATTGTGTTCTGGATCGATTAGGTCGATGCCCAAACCAGTCCGAAGCTCGTGTAAGTGATGTACCTATAGCTTTCTCGACGTCGTGGATGCTAGATGCTTTTTTTACTTCAAATACACCTGTGATTGATTAAAAATGTAAGTGAGAGAGAATTTAAAAAGTCAGCATGGTGACTGAAATTTTATTTACCGATAAGTCCATCCCAGAAATGTCTGAAATCTTTCAGAATAATTTTGTTCCCAGTCTTCTTCACGGCACTGTATCGCATTCCCAGATCTCTCGCTAAAAGTCTTCGGAGAATTCCCGTTGCTTGTTTACTGGTTGTAGTCTCTTTTGGGTTCCAATAGAACTGAAATAGCTTACTCTAAAAATGTGTAATTTAGTACGGGATAATTTCTTCGATAATCGGTAAAAATCATAGCATCAATCAGAGTAGATAGAGTCAATCTCAACTCACGAAATCTTTCCTGCAGGTTTCATTTTCTCCCAGCATAGTGTTAAAATATGTCAAGTGTTCAATTGATGAAAGAGGGAACGTCAAATAATATTTCTCACAAAAAGTTTTCAGGAATTCCCTATTTTATGCTCTCACTTTTTATATCCCTTATCATAATTAAATTTTCATAATGTATGCCACAAAACTTGTCAACAAAAACACTTACCCTCACCACCAGAGATACGCCGGACGTAGTGTAACGTCTGGAGTAACCCCGCAGCGCGCTTCCCGCCGTGCATGCCAGCAGGCCTAACGCCGCACTCTCCTACGCACTCGCAGCGCAAATCTCGCCGCAACCCGTAACCTCGAGGCGTTAGTCAGAATTTCTACTAGGGTAGTAGTGGTATCAAATACCATGGCGCATATATCGGCGAGATATTCTCAATCCTTCAGCCATTTGAAAATGGCGTTTGCCTGCTCTTCACCACTTCCTCGTTCTAGTTTTGGAACTCCAAGTAATTAATGCCCTTCAATGCCCGATATAAGAACACGGAGTCGATCCATTTTTTCGCATTTGTTCTCTATCGATGCCGGCTGCTATGATACAGGGTGTCCCATGGGAATGTGTGAAAACTGTTTGATTATTTTTTTTTACTGGAAATGGAAAAAGAGAAGGAATACAGTTCCTAATAGAGCAGAGTTGTCATTTTTATTTCACCGTATATTCATTATTGAAACATGTAATACACCCAACAAAAATAGTAGCTTACAAAAATTGTACTTGACGAGTGCAATTAATAGTAAATGTTTTCGAAATGAGAGCCATCATCACTGGTGCAATAATCCGAACGTTTCCTAAAACTGTGGAGTATACGTTCTAATGTTTCCTGTGGACTACCGTGAACCGTCTTTTTAATGTTGTTTATCAAATTTTCGATTGTTTTCGGCTTACTTGCGTAACAAGAATCTTTTATGTAACCTCACAGGAAATAATCACACGGATTCAAATCTGGTAAATACCGTGGCCAGTCTATTCTCCCTCCACAAAATTTTGGATATCCCAAACCAAGAACTCGACCACGATAAACTGTATTAAGAATTTTAAAAACTTCGTGAGTACGGCGGGAGCTGCTCCATCCTGCATAGAATAAAACCCATTGACAAGCCCTCTTTTTCTCGCATGAAGGAAGAATTTTGTTTCTAACATTCTTTTGTACTCATTCCCGGTAACGGTAGATTCGAAAAAATGCAGATAGATACCCTTCATGGAGAGAGCAGCCCAAACAGTGACTTTCTGTGGATGAGCAGATTTCGTAACCAAAAAATTAGGTTTTTCAGATCCCCAAAATCTCAAATTATTTTTGTTCACGTAGTTTTCTAGCCAAAAGTAAACCTCGTCAGAAAAAACAATTGCTGTTTCATGCAGCTCGCCATTTTCGAACATTTGTGTCATTCTTTCACAAAATTCCATTTGTCTCAAAATCGCCTCCTCTGTCAAACGCTGACACATCAATATTTTATATGGATGAAGTTTCAAAAAAACGTGGAGGATGCAATGCAACGTTGATTTGGTCAATTTTAAATCTTGAGCGGCTCTCCGAATGGACCAGTTGGGATTTGCCTTGAAATACTGTTCAACTTCATCGACCTTCTCCTCTGTTGCAGCAGAGAATGAGGGACCTGGAAGAGTAGCTCTACCATCATCAAAAGTGCCGTATTCCTCAAAATTTTCAATTATTCTAGAAAAAGAATATTATCATGACTAGAAACCAACGGGATTTCTACGAAAATCTGTAATGTGTTTTGTTGTGTCACACAATCAATTAGAAAAAAAAAAAATTCTAACCTCCTCAAAGTGGTTTCGTTAGCAACTCATTTGGATCCAAATTTAGTACGAAACCCCCTAAAAGCTTCACAGTATTTTTTCTCTCTCGAATAGAAGCACTCGATGAGATATCTTTTTTCTTGAATTGTCAAATCACTCATTACTGCTAACAAACTAAGGCTCCTGCCACAGTTGGAATAAAACTGACTGGCCCCTAGTAAACGTAACAAACGTAGAGTTAAGGTTATTTAGAATGAGTCGGCAGATGACTTTAGTTTTTACACATTCCTATGGGACACCCTGTACGTGTAGCCATACGATCGCTGACTTTTGCTCGATCCAAAGCGGTGGTGAGGTTCGGAGACAGACGAAAAACTTTCTTAGCCTTGCTGGGCTGCGAATCGAATCCACAGTCGCTATCGCTTTCTTGACTATCCAATTGTTTCAGGAGTCCATCCAATTCTTCGTCCCACTGGTAATTAATATAATGTGCAAGAATCCTATTCGGCTCGACTGCAAAATGAGAAAAATTAATCAAAATTGATGAAAGATAATCATGGGAATAAGGCAAAAGAGATAGAGAAAGAGTCCGCACTTGTCACTGTTTTCTCAGCAGTCAATACAAGCATTCATTAAGGAGAAATACACTAATGATGTCCACTAAAAAATTGTGTTATTTGATAACCGTGGAAGTTATTAAAAAAAGTTCTGAGAAAATTTTTCATTTTGAATTCCCTCAAATAACCCAGGTAGAAATTTTGACTCGGATTTGGCTAGCTGCTAGGTTGCGCTATTAGTCACAATCCAACAGGTAGGTAGCTGCGTTAGCAATCCACTACACGAATCGGTTACGCTGAATAGCGCGGTGGATGGGTTGCGCGGTAACCTTTCAGTGCATGGTTCCGTGCGTCTAGATGCGACCTTGCTGTAGTAGACTTCTACATTGCCGCATAAACTTTTATATTGGTATGGATATATTCGAATTAAGGATGCAAAGTGTGCATACAATTATTAGTTTTATTCAGGTTCAATTTGTATACAAAAAAAATATTCAAATATTACACTGATAGAACAATTTACTTAGTATTAACAAGGCTTTGTAACGATTAACTAATGGTAAGCTTGCATACGAACAAATGAATATTCATTACTTATGAACTCACGATTCGGTTGAGAAGTAAATATGATGCCGAATAAGAGAGCACCATATTTACTCAAATATCTCTACTAGACTACTGTTTAAATATTAACAAATACATATTCAAGGAGAAAAATCAATTCAAGCCTCGAGCAAAATCTATTCTTTGCTAGTAAATAAATTGGTAGAGCAGTATACATATAGGAAATAAAACTATAGAATGCACACTGATCCAATCCTGGCTTTCGAACATCTCTCCAGCTTCATCCGAAGTATTTAGCATATCTTCAAATGCGATTGAGGATTTCTTGCTCTACAAGGCATCAGAATTACTATCTCCATCATGCGATTCCAAATCCTCAGAATCTGCGGTGATATTAGAGTTTCGTGGTCCTTCTCGAAGTCCAAGTTTGATCAGCTTCCTCTGGACCCACTTGTGCCCATCCCAGCCTTTAGATCCTTTTCTCTGACTCCAGCATGTCCAGTCATAAGGGCTTCTGAAAAACAAAAGTGCGCATATAAGTTTCCTGGCACAGTGCTGGTACAATTATGATAAAAAATGGATAACGCTATGAAAAATCAAGTTCGAATGATCACGGGATATTGGACAGAATTTTTTTTTTTACAAAACTGACTAATTTGTCATAAAAATTTTTATGACAAGTTAGTCAGTGTTTTAAGAAAATATTTCTCCAACATTCCGTGATCTTTCAAACTTAATTAAACACCATGGGGATGAACATCATAGATGAAAAATAACGATTTGCATGGAGAATGATAATTTTTTATACGATTTTCCATACAAAGACTGAAGTCATTCACAATTATCATCGTAAGCGAAATAGATAATCGTTGATTGTCATCATTAAAATTCACAAATGATTCTATAACATGCCCTATAACACAAGCCATGAATTTAGGTACCTCTATAGTAGTTCTATCAAAGTGATAACAATAATATAAAATAATTTTCTCCGTTTTCTGAACCAATACTTTTGAAGTAATGCAACTTTGCAGTATTTTTTTTTATAGATAAAAGTCTACAGATGTTGATTTTTTGATGCAAATTATTCTGTTCGGATTTTTTAGTTGAGAATTCCTGGACACGGATTTTCAGAGTTTTTCTTGTTAGATTTTATTATGAGAGATACACAAAGATACAGCAGGAAACTGAGAAAATTTATATTCATAAATTTATAGGAAAATCGAAATCTATTGATTTTTCACAATCGAAAAATGATACGACGACGCAGCATAATCTCGAACAAAATTGGCACAAAGAAACCAATAGAATTCCGGCAGAACTTCCAGGGGAATTCTTATGGAGTTCCAATAGAATTTCTATAGAACTTTTTAGAGATAGCGTTAAGTTCTTCCATGGAATTTTTTCTCATGTGATTGTCTATATTATTCATTATCTATTATGATGAAAATTTTTCATTACCTTCACATCAACCGCAACTTGACTCAATCGTTCCGGGTCGTTTAATGCAGGGCTCCATCGATACAGTCTGAGAGTTCCCAATCATTCTTCGGAGGAGGAATCTTCTTGTGATAATATTTCAGGAGATTCTTGGAGCAGTACTGGAATTGGCGTCATCTGGGCCTATACGCGAAATTCTAATGTTATATTTTCCTTCATTGAGTAGAGAGTTGAAAGTTAATGGGTAGACCATTTTTATACTTGAGAAGCTCGTAGGAATCCATTCTCTGCATATTATTGGTGGAAAGTGGAACCGACTGTAATGGTTAGGTGGGTGAGGTGTTGCTCCGGCGGACATCCAAGCTAAGCAGCGTTGAGCTGGGTTAGTACTTGGATGGGTGACCGCTTAGGAACACCTCGCTCGCACAAGAATTGCGGGCGGTAGGTACGGTGTAGCGGCCTAGTGTCTCCATCTAGTCAGTGTGACAGATGGAAATATTAGGGCACTGCACAATCGACCGGCTGTGCGACTGGGGTTTCACATGGTTTCCCGTGCAGTCCTAGCTCAAATGGGGCACAGCTAAGAGTAAGACGGCCATGATACCGCAGATAACAATGAGAGGAAAAGAAAGAAGGGGAGGCAGGCTAGAGGAGGGGTTTCAAATCGAGAATTACTTCGATAAAACCAATGAAATAGAAAAATAAAAATAAAATATTTTGACAGTGGGATAGAAGAAAGAGAAAACTCGGAGTGAAGGACGCCATTGAGAGGTTACTTGAGATTGCTAGACTATTTGCAATGGATATTTAGGTACTATTATTGAAAAATTCGGAGTACTTACTGTGCTTGATATTCCATATATTCCTGATATGAACACTACATGATAAAAAAAACTCCCAGATCTCGAACATGATTCCATGAAAATAGGAAAATGGACGCTCTCAAAATAACGCTGATGACAGCGTCAAAGGTAGGAACATACTATCAACCGTAACGCTTGTTCGGACCGCTCGGCACCCCGACATGACACGATCTTTGCCGAAGGACAGACATCGAACGATTGACGGATTTATTTGAAAAATATCGAATCAAAAAATCCAAAAATATTGTTCGTTTATTTAAGTTTGAACGAAGATTTAAGCCATTCAACAGCATCACAGTACTCCACTTTTTGAAATTTTGTGTTAATGTGCGTGCGCAGCCGGGCCTCTGGTATGACGCACTAATACATCGAAGGGCCCCCTACTTCTCTTACACCAATACAGTGCGTGCGTTATGTTGTTGAAAAGGTTAATTTGAGAAAACATCAAAACTCTATTATTAATCAGTAATTTTTCAACTTCTATTGGATTATTGAAAACCCTGTTAAGTGTTTTAGTGAGATTTCTCTATAGGGAGTCCTCGACATCAATTTTTCACTTTATTTTTCCACTTCAATATATGACATATGACGGTTTACGGTAACGAATTTCAAAGAACGACCGATAGAATAATTAAAAGACATTTTTTTTCTCCTATTGAAAAAATCAAACAGAAATTTCAGACATTCGAGTGAAGAAATTTCTATATAAAATATATCATTGCAATAAGTTGTATGTAAAAATCAAATTCTGTTTATTTCTCGCTATAAAATATTTCATGTTGCAAATTCAATCGTTAAATAAATAATGATAATATTAATTAATATTTTATTATTTCAAAAGAATATCAATGAATATAGATATTTATATTTTTCATTTAGTTATTCCATTCTTCATTCATTGATATTTTATCATTATTATTTATTCAATTTATCTTGTTTTCATAGTAAAAAGAACATTGAATTTCTACTACAAAAAAAACTATATTGAAAAAATTCTGTGAGCCACCCTCCTCACAATGAGCATGTAATGCCATCTCGCTACAATTCCGTTTACCGACGCTTATGTCAGGATATCAATGTTCGATAGTAGCTGGGAAGCTATAGCCTTACGACTGCATCTGAGAAAGAACTTGACGTAGACATTTCACTGCACTGTTGCAACGCGCTGACATGTACAGTTAGATGCATAGATGTCGTATGCTGGGCTGAGACACAGTAGCGACAAAAATGCATAACATTGCAATGCAACCTAGCCACTGGGTTCATCCTTGCACGTGCAAGAGATTTTTCTACCTGGGTGAATAGATCATGATTTGACAGCAAATTTCGATCCCTTCTTTTCAATAATTCCGAATTCAACCATCAAATGTCTTGGAATTTTCACTGACAAGAAGGGGATAGTCTACAGAATTAAAAATAAGGAAAATACGTGAAAAACAGGGATTAAAGCTCGTACCTTTTTCCTGTGTCTTTAACATTTCTCCTTCACATGGAGAATGGTCATAAAATTTTCGGTCACAACCGTGGTATGGCTTTTCAAGAATTACGGAGGAAATTTTCAGTTCTAGTCATGAAATTCCTTCAATACTAAGTAATTTCAAACTAATTCTAAATTTTGAGTTATTTAAATCAATCCAAGGCAGCGTGAGGTTAGATGAAATATGAAATGTCACAACCGTGGCAATGGACGAATATAATAGGCAAAACATTTATATTCATGTTTTAAATTCAAATTTTATGATATTCTAAAGAGGTAGCAATTCGACAAAATACTCGTATTGTACTCTACCGTGAGCCACAGAATCGATCGAGAATGAGGGAAAAGGGGATGAAACAGGGCATAGTTCTCCAAGAATAGAATAGAATAGAATAGAAAAAGTGCGGCTGGTCACTTAAAGCGCCCAGAGTCACCTAAATCATACGATCTTTTGTAACTTCCTCCTTAGTTTCGGTCAGTCACACAGCCCCAGCCCTGTGTTTCTCACTAGGCTAATAAGGCTGGTGACAGCCGCTTGTTGTAAGTCCTCTGGTTTCAGGAAAGCCTGGCCCCAGATTTTATAGCGACGGAGTGCTAATAGGGGGCATTCACATAAAATGTGGATGACGCCCTCCTTATCGCCTCCGCACAGTCTGCAGTCTTCTTGTTCTGCAAGTTTCATCTTGAACAGATGAGCTCTGAGAGCTGTATGACCCGTAAGGAGCCCTACTGCTACCCTCAGATCCCCTCTGTGCAACTCCAGAAGCTTTCTGGTCCTAACTCTTAGTTGCCCTCTCATAAGCAGTTTCGCTTGTCTGCAGGTCGCAACTTTCTCCCAACGCCTGACATGATCCCGCTGGAAATGATCTTTAATAAGAGTTTTTCCCACTGCGAAGGGCATGCCAAGCAGGCCGTGTGAGGGCACACTTTCTGTACCCTCCTTGGCCAGCTTATCTGCCTCTTCATTACCCAGAATCCCATGGTGACCTGGCACCCAGGTTACGGTGACCCGGTTGTTTTTACCCAGTGTGTCCAATGCCTGCATGCATTCCCACACCACCTGTGACTCTGTAGTGGGTTTTTCCAGGGCGTGTATCGCCGCCTGGCTGTCACTGCAGATGAATATTTTCATCTTTTTTGTGTCTCTCGCGTTCAGATACTCTGCACACTTAAGTATGCCCAGCATCTCTGCTTGAAAGACGGTTGAATGATGGCCCAGCGGAAAACTCTCTCCGAAGCCATCTTTCAGACGGTAGATGCCTGCCCCAAAACTTTCATTGAAGCCAGAGCCGTCCGTAAACCAGTAGTCCTCTCTTGGTCCTGGTTTACGTTTCGAGTCTAGCCACTCCTGTCTGGGTGGTATACTCGTTCTGAAAGTTTTCCTGATCTGATACTTCCTAGGAATCCTATCCGTCTTACCTATGAAGGGTCGATCATTGATTAGGCTAAGCCTTGTATGGCCTTGGCCCGTCATCTTCCATTCTAGTTGGCACCTTAGTCTATATGCAGTTGTGGTAGCACAACTCACAACCCTAAGGTCGAGGGGTGGGATACTGAGTGCTATTTCTAGCGCCTCAGTAGGTGTCGATTTCATGGCTCCTGTTGCAGCCCTCAGGAAGGTTCCCTGTAGGCTTTTCAACAGGTTCCTTGTTTCCGTCTTACTCACCCTCGGCCACCAAACGACCGCAGCGTATAACAGTCTCGGAAGTAGAACTATTTGGTAGAGCCAGAGCATCATTTTAGGATTGAGTCCCCATGTCCTGCCCACAGCTCTCCTGCATGCCCACATAGAGGCAAACACTTTATTTCTCTGAGTACAGATATGTTCTTTCCAGCTGAGTTTATTATCCAGGAGGACACCCAGATATTTCACTCTGCTGGTGTAGTTAATCTCCGAGCCATTTAGCTTCAGAGGTTGGATCTTTTCCAGTTTATAATTTCTGGTGAAAACCAGGATTGTTGTTTTGGCTGGATTTACCGATAGGCCAGTTACCCTGCACCAGTCCTCAATGATATTGAAGGCTGTTGCCATCAGGTCCCTTAGCACCCTCAGAAATCCGCCTTTCACAACAACTGCCACATCATCGGCGAAACCGATGACGTGGAAGCCGGCCTCACTTAGTTGATTTAGAAGTCCATCTACAACCAGGTTCCATAGCAGGGGCGAGAGAACTCCCCCCTGCGGACAGCCCCTAGTCGGACGTCCCTCCACACATACCCTCCCATGTCCTGCCGACAGTCTTCTGCTTTTCAGCATGTTTTGTGTCCAAGCAATGATAGTCTTGGACACCTGTCGTTCTTCCATGGCTTTTTCTATAGCCGGATTCGAAGTGCTATCAAAAGCCCCCTCAATATCCAGAAAGGCGCCTATGGCAAAACCCTTGACCGCCAGTTGTCCCTCAATCAGTCCCACCAGGTGATGTAAGGCGGTATCTGTTGATCGTCCCTCTCTGTATGCATATTGACAGGGGGAGAGGGGTCTGTCAGCCAAGGGCCCGGCCTTGATGTGTCTATCCACCAGCCTCTCCAGGGTCTTCAGGATGAAGGATGTGAGGCTTATAGGACGGAAGTCTTTTGGTTTTATATAACCGGTTTTTCCCGGCTTGGGAATGAATACTATCCTAGTCTCATTCCACACACTAGGGACATGTTTCAGGGCTATACTAGCTCTGAGTATCTTGGTTAGGGGTCCCGTGATAGTCTCTATCCCTTCCTGTAATAGGGCTGGGTAGATCCCGTCTGGTCCCGGTGCCTTGAAGGGTTCAAAGGTTTTGATGGCCCACTTGACCCCCCAGGGCTGCACTACTTTATTTGCCAATGCCCAATCATGGGTTTCGTAGACATCCCTCTGATTTTGCATTGTTTCTTTATCTCTCTCCTGGGCCTGTATGAAGCCTGGAAAGTGGGTGTTCATTAGGAGTTTCAGAGTCTCTCCCATGGTTTCCGTGTGGCTGCCATCTGGTGCCTGTAGGCTCCCTAGATATGGAGTCTTGTTTGTTCCAAGGATTTTTGCCAGCCTAGAGGTCTCCGATTGACTCTCCACATTGCTTGTGAAAGCCCTCCAGCAGTCCTCTTTGGCTGCCTTTATTGCCTTGTTGTAATCTGCGAGCAAGCCTCTGTAAGTTTTCCATGCGTCTTCCTTACGGGGGCCCGCTCTCATGTTCTTAGCTTTGTTAAAAGCTTTTCTAGCTTTGCCCCTCAGCCCACCGAGCCTCTCTGACCACCAAGGAGTCTCAGTGGGCTGCCCTTTCGGGATAAGCTTGCAGTTTGTCTCGAAGGAGTCCATGATGGCCTGGTTTAGGGCAATCGAAGCCTCCTCCAGCTGCTTTTTGTTGTTAAATCTGAGGATGATATCCCTGAGATTGTCAGATAGACTCTCTCGGTAATTTCCCCAGTTTGTTCGTCTTGGGTTTCTCACCCATTCCGTTTCTTTCACTGTGTGGATGGACATTCTTATGGTTTGATGATCGGACGCTGAGAGGTCCTTTGAGACCCTCCAGTCCCCAATCATGTCTGCCACTCTATCCGTCCCCAGAGTGATATCTATGACCTCCTGTCGTCTCCGATCTATGAAGGTAGGTTCTGACCCCCTATTAAGGATGTTTAGACCGGCCCCCATTATGAATTCCTGGAGGCTTTCCCCCCTGCCGTTAATGCCAGTGCTCCCCCATGCTACATGGTGCGAGTTGGCATCACAACCTAGCAGGAGTTCAAGTCCCCTTTCCTTCACATGGTTGCATAGGTCCTTTACTTTTTTCGAAGGAGGTGGTTCAGCCGAGTCATAGGGCATGTAAACTGACCCTACAACCAGGCTCATTTCCTCGCCTTGTCCCAGGCCCAGATCCACTTGTGCCACAGCCAGGTCTCCCTCACTAGCCTGTGAACAGAAGAAAGAGTCTAGTCCTTTAATAACAATGCAAGATCTAATTTTCTCCTGAGTGTTTGCGTGATAGATTCTGCCACAACCACTGAGGCCCTTAATAGCATTGTCCACTATCCATGGTTCCTGGATCATTGCTATGACAGTCTGCATCCCAGCTAACAGCCTGACTAGAGTAGCCGAGGCTGCTTTGCTGTGGTGCAAATTTATCTGTACAATGTGCACCCGGGTTGCAGCCATAATGATGACTACTTTCCTGGTACCTCTATGTACCCTTCTTCTGACTTTCACCACGGTCTTTCGCAAGCAGCTTGACAGTTGCTTTTTGAATCCCGCAGTGCAGTCTGAAGTTGCAGGCTTTCAGAACAGAGAGTGATCGGTCGTCTATCAGCGCAACGAAGTGGGCACTTTTCGCGTCCCTACTCTCACTGCCCCGAGCGACAACCCACTCTCTGGCCTGCAGTCCTGCATTTTGTTTCTCAAGGAAGCACAGTGCTTCTTGAGCGGTTAGATCTGGGTCTTCCACGTGTAGTACAACCCTGTGCTTCTTGGGAAGCTCCGAGGCTGCGACCACACGTACAGTAAGTCCAGCTATTTTGTTTTCGGGGAAAAGGCTTTTCAGCCAATTTCCCGTTTCCTCATCAGTGCAGCACACCATTGCCACACCTTCTCTTTCCCAGACACCGTTGAAGGTGGGTGCTTTCACCCCGTCAGGTAACGCCAGAATGGCCCTCTTCAGGAGTTTCTTCACCTCCGTTACCTCTTCAGTGCCCAGTTTCTGATCCGGATATGACTCCGGCATAACTGCAAACTTGAATGAGCTCGTAGTGTTCTGAGCATATGTGCCCTGATCCTGCGTTCTCATTCTCTTTTCTTTCGGTCTGACTGAGGGGCTTGGCGTAGTACGCTCTGATGGAAGGCGTTTTATTGCCTTCCTCGTAGCCCCCTCCCCCCTTCCCTCATCGACCTTCGCTGCTGCATCCGTCAAGGTTGCAATCGCCCCCGAGGTTTGATGCAGCTTCGCTCTCTTGCGACGTCTTCTCTCGGCTCCACTCAGTCTGACCCGATTCACATCGGTACCAGACTGGTCAGCCTTGTCAGACTTCGTGTGTTCGCCATCGCTGGCCCCACCCGAAGTTGCTTTTTCAATATTAAGATTTTTTAAATTGGTTTCCATTTTAGTCCCACGAGTACCGCGGTTAAGCGTTTTCACCTGGTGCATTGCCGCGATTGCCCAGGGCTTGGCTTGTCTCGGGTGGGTTACACCCAAGACTACTCTCAGAGGTCGCCCAGGTTTCTGAGAGGCACCGTTAGCGACACAGCTCCCCCTGTGCCACGCATCCTTAGGCACGGTATGGCCGAGGCCATGGCTTACGCCGCTCACACACATGGATTGGGTGGACTCCTCTTAGCGACCGCGGGCAACGGTAGTCCTTAAGACCTCCACCGCCCGCGACCGAGCCCCCTCACTACGACAAAGTGGGAACCCAGTAAAGGGGGTTCACTAAAAAACACTATTGTGCATCGAGAGGAGCAACTGAGGAAAAAGAGAGAAGCAGAAAAAGCTAGGAGACAGAAAATCAAAGAGAATCCTGCACAGTAGGAGATTTACTGTCAAAAAGAGCGAAACAGGAACTTGAAAAGAAAATCCAGTGGAAAAATTAAGGGTATTAATGAATTGACGATAATTGAGAAGAAACAACGTCGGCAGGAACAGAATGAGCGTAAAAGGAGATCGAGAATGAAGATGAAGGTCAAGAAATCTCAACTGCGATTGAATCACGAGGGAAATTGTAATCCTGTGTCTAAACAAGCTAAAGTGGGAATGAAAAGAAGAGCTAAAAACACGAGGAAATGTCATCGAGACAATGAAAAACTAATCAACGAGAATAAAAACTTGAAGAAAACTGTGAGCAAACTTAGAAAGAGGATTGAGCGATCCAAAACTAGGGAACCTGTAAAATCTCCCAATGCGAATGTGACGAAATTTCTGAATGGAAGACGTATTGACAGTGACATCAGGAAGAAATTGGTCTCAAACGAAATCCTCACTCAACAATTAAGAACTTCTTATCGGGACTCTAAAAGTGATAAATTTAAGCAGATTCTTGATCGAGTCTTATATGGCAAGATAAAGAGGAAATATGGTAATTTGACATTCGTACAGAGGCACATCGCGAGAGTTGATTCATCTAAAATTTCCCATGATGTCGATCCATTGAAGTTCATTAGGAAGCCGAAGGAGAGCTCGCAATTTCTCAGAGATAAAGTGAAGAAATTCCTTGACCCTGGGAAGAGAAATTGTCAGAAATTCAATGGGGAAGTAGTGTCGACACATTACATGACAGCCAGTATTCAAGATTTATATTCCAAGTTCTGTGATGAAATGTCTTTCTGTGTGAGTCATTCCTTCTTTGCTAAACATCGTCCTCCATACTGCGTAGAGCCTAAAGTCACGGCGAGGGATACCTGTGCTTGTCATGTTCATGAAAATTCCAAATTGCTATTGAGTGCAATTCACAGGATGAAAGTTGTCCAAGAAAATACAACAGAGAAACTCATTTCATCGATTACGTGCTCTCCGAGATCAGAAAAGTGCCTTTCTAGAGAGTTTCTCAATTGTTAGAGTAAAGAGCTTAACATTGATTTCCAAAACGTGGACAACAAGGACGATGATATGTTTTATATGAGATGGGAGACCTCAACAGTGATACGTCTAAATGAAAAAACCCAGAACCCCATCAGCGTAGTGATTACCAAGAAGAATAAAGTAATTTGCCGTGTCAATGAGGGAATCGATGTATTCAAACGTGACTTGAACAATCTGATGGAGCACGAGTACCGAATCAACCACCAAAGAAGGATCTTTAAGGAAGTGACGCACAATTTAAGAAATGACGAATTGTGTCCGGTGATAGATTTCAGCGAAAATTACTCAATCAAATACAACAGTGAAGTTCAGGCTGTGCATTTTGGAGCGAGTCGTGAGCAGTACACCTTGCACATAGGCATGTTGTACACTTTAGGTTTCTCTCAAGGTTTCATGACTCTATCAGAAAGTCTCAGACATGATCCCGTCGCAATTTTGGCTCACCTGAAGAAAATTCTGGACTATTACTTCCTCCAATTCCCAACAGTGAAAAAGCTCCATTTCCAAAGTGATGGTCCCACTACTCAATACCGAAATAGGAAGATGTTTTTTTTATCACACAATACCTCCCTCAATATTATCATCAGATCGAACAGATCAACTATAATTTCAGTGAGGCCGGGCATGGCAAAGGACCAGCCGATGCAGTCGGAGGCAGACTGAAAAGATCAGCCGATGATGCAGTAAAATATGGGAACGATGTTTCCAACTTCGAGACGCTTGTATCAGTTCTTCGTGCTCAAATAAAAACTGTTCATATGGATGTTGTGACGAAGGAGGAGATATAGGATCTGGATTGTGCGTTGCCACCTCAAGTGAAGTCTTTTGTGGGCACGATGAAAGTGCACCAATTCCGCTGGATAAGAGAGAATTATGCCACCGTTCGGTTCAATTCATTGAGCTGCTATGATCGTCTTCCCAACTCCATTTGTTCTCACTTTGCAATCGGTTCCATTAATTATAACGCCTCCACACTCATTTCCAAAAGAGTTCACTCTGGGGTTCCAATAATCCTGAATGAAGGCCCAAAAAAAAGGAAGAGAAATATTCAATCTGGATCCATTTCAGCGATCGAGGAAGATTCGACATGGAAGAAGAGGAGAGACAAGAATGTTCAGGGGCGTAATAAACATGAAGATTCTACTGAAGGACACTATCAACCTGCTGGAAAAGTAACTGAATGTGGATCTCTGAGGAGAAGTTCTCGGTTCGACCACTCTTCGTTCATACTCTCGTCCCATTCCATTCATTTTTCCATTTGCCATGTCTCTGACCTTCATTTTCTTATTATTTTCAAACTCTGAAAACAATAATTTCACACTCCACGTCCTTCAGCAATCGATCATCAATTCCCAATCCCTCAATACATTGCATTTGCCTTCAACTATGTTTTCTCGTCACAATTCAATGGAAAAAAGATGAGAATTTATTACTAGTGTAATTAATTCTGTGCCAAAGGAAAACAGTGATATTGGAGTTTCTAAGACATTGGTTAATTTTATAAAATTATTCTTAGAGAAAAATAAATTTAATTTTTCAATAGAAATGTATTCTTCCTCATGATAACCTTACCCTGATCAGATTCTCTGTTTCCGAAACGGAAAAACACATGTATTTGTAAAAACCGCGAAATTGAAGTATTTCCTTGATTTTTTCAATAATATAAAATACTGGCATGACTGATTTTGGGAGAACCTTCAAAACTTTATTTTCTAGCTGGAAGAATTCAAAATACATGTTATCTCATCGCAAAATGACTCAACATTGAGTAAATTTGACGTTCACTTGTGGTACACAATCGAATTTTTGTGCGTATCATTTCAGAACGAGATTGAGCCATTCCTTCGAAAATTTTTGGGTTGTAGTACAATACGTTTCAGAATGTTCTCTCATCGCCAAAAGTAAGCGAAAACCATTAAAAAAATTTCTTTTGAAGCATATTGAAAACTGAAGTTTTTAGGACTCGAAAAAACGTTATTTCCGTGGAATTACCCATATTCTGTCATGAAGAATTTGAGTGAATATTTTTGCTACACAATTTACTAAAGACATACACCTGTAGTTGGAGAGGTCAGAGGTTTCGCCTTTCTTATGTAACATGGTGGCATATAACAAGCTCCAGTCAGTCGGAACATTTTCTTGCTCCAAAATTTTGTTGAAAAATACTTCTAAGAACAAAATCCAATTTTCGGGAAGGTTTTCGAAGAAGTCATTCTCCAGACCGTCGGGGCCGGGGGATTTACCACTTTTATATTTATGCAGACTAGTAAGGATTTCAAGAGCTGTAATTGGTCTGTCAAGGAAAGGGTGGGGAGTGGGATCATGCAGGATGGGAGTGTGAACACGTGGTGGGAGGAGATTGGCGAGGTAATGATGCCATTTTTCAGGTTCAATCGGGTTTTTTTTCATTGGTTTAGGACGGGATTTATTGACAGTGGACCAAAAACGTTCTCCGTTTCTGCTGGAGCTGACAGCTTTGGTTACTTCTTTTATGTAATTACGTTCTTTAATTGTCAGCAGGTTGTCATAATTTTTACTCTCATATTCGTACAATTCTACTTCCTGGGGAATGGAGAACTTGGATTTCTTACATTTCTTTAACAGTTTCCTTACATATTTCCTCTGGTTCAGGCATTCCGAGTCCACCCACGGTTTTTTGTACATCCTTTTATGACTCTATAAGTTTTTACACACCCAATAAAAAAAAAAAAAAGTTTTTACACATGTGTAATTCTTTGGCTACGTTTTTAATAGAGGAAATTGGACAGTCATTGAGGGTGTTCACATTATTCGATACAATACGAGTGGTCTCGGGATTCATAAGCATTTTATACGTATATTCGTCTTTCTTTGAGTGGTTCCAAATAAATTTCTCAATAGGAATGGTAGGGAGATCTGTTTCGGAGGAAACTTGGGTGGTTAGAGTTGTTGAGATGGGCAGGTGATCTGAACGAGTAGGAATATTGAGGACCTTTAAAGTCTTGGATTATATTTATTGAGCACCAGCTACTTATGGCAAAGTCGATTATACTATAACGTTTATTTTTCCCGTGAAATGTGAATTAACCTGGGGTGTCTCCCGGTAAACGACCATTTAGAATAATTAAACTGCTTTCCGTGAGAAATTCTTGCAGTCTACGACCTCTTGTATCTAATTCTTTATCAATTAGTTCTCTAGATTTTGAGAGACAGTCTGACTCGTTAATCATTATGTCTTCAGAGAGGTTTGTGCTCCCTATTTTAGAATTTAGGTCTCCCATTACAAATAAAGGAGATCGCGGCGAAATCTCTTGAGTTCTATACATACATTGAGTTTATTACCAATTTGAGCATGGAATGGGCTGATAACTTTGACAGCAAGAATTTCATCACTGATATGGATCTCTTTATAGTTATACAATTTTTTATTCAATACAAGTAAAAGACATCCTAAAGCGTGGCCTCGTTTGTTGTTATTGTCCTTGGCGAGGGAGTAAACAAGGTGATAGCCGTTCAGCCAGCTGGGAGGATTCTTCATAGGCGACTTGATCTAGGTCTCGGAGAATCCTAGGATATCCGTGTCGGTGATTGTTGAGATTAGTTCCCAGTTATTTTTGAAGAACCCATGGATGTTCCATGAGATCAGATGAATCGCGGTATTCCATAACTTTGTTGATTTGTGATTTTTTTTGTGGGGTGACAGGTGACGTTGAGTAGGATTCAGTGTTGTTGTTTGATTAAATGCCTGTAGTTGCTATTTACGTTTGCCACTAATGCTGCTTCTAGTCGTTCTGGGAGTTGATGGGTAGAAGGCACTGGTTCCTCGTTGTTAAGTTTCTATGCTGACGTCAGACAGAGAGCTCGACGAGTCTTTTCGAGGTCAACCGGGTGGGTCCCCTTCTTACCTTTTGAATCACTGTGTTTGTTTGGATCAGAGAAGCAATCAGAATTATCTCGTGTAGGAGTTATGGGCTCCGGGACAGCAGGGCTGCGGTCGAAGGAACGAGCAAGGTTTTGTGTAAATATTTTGATTTTCGGGTCTTCACTTCTCTCTAGTAATTTAACTAGGTCTTCGCGACTGAGGATTTTATTATTGACTACAAGTTCACTCTTTTTTATTTTCGCGTCAGCGTTGACTTTTCTAGGCTCGCAACGGATTTTCAGTAATTTTTTGTTTTCTTCTCTTTCCTCTCGCGAAAGGTCATTGTCGATGGATATATTGAGCGCTCTGAGTTTGTTTGTTTTCATAAAGAATTCCTTCTTCTACCGAGGAGCGAGTAGTTTAATTAGAATTGGGCGATTTTTTTCGGGTGCCGGTTTCCCCAGACGACGAGCCGACACAATGCCCCCCTCTGGAATGTTTATTTTAGCACTTTTTATGAGAGAAATCACTGAGTCCAGGGTGTTGATTGGCCTTGTATTTTCTTCTGAAACTTTGTACAACACTAGGTTACACGCCCGGTTTTCACTTTCTAACTTTGTAACTCTCTCCGATGTTAATTTGGAGCGACAGTTGATTTTCGCTATATTCGCTTCTAGGGATTTCTGATTGTCTTGTAATGTACTGAAATTGACGATTGATTCTTGTTGATTGGCTTTCATCATTTCGATGTCAGAACGAATTCTTGCAATGTTCTCTGCGATGTCATCGAGGAGAGTTTTTTCGACAGTTACACTCATTATGCACTCTTAGTTAAGCACAGCTATTTAAACGAGGTAATATTTTGGTAGAATCACGCTTTAAATGAGTTTAGACACCTTCAGACACCTTTAGAACAGTAAGCCGGTCGGGGTGCTGGAGCGATTCGAAAACACGTCCGACCTCTATGACAGTCGACTCGACACTCCCGAGAACTAACTCTGTGCTCAAGTTCAGCCCAATCGACCTAGCCGTTTTTTAAGCAATCAATATTTGTTTTTAAATCGTTTTTTGCAAATATCTCAAAAACTACCCTACCGATTTCAATTGTTGGAATTTCAAAATATTTGTCTGGATGCCCTCTATCTCAATCAATTAAAATCTACACACTTGTTCCATCAAAGTTTTCGAAATATTTCAACCCACAATGGACAAATTGAGTCCTTTTGAATCCAATGGACTCCATCGCTTTGTAAATCACCATAACCTGAATAAGTTGCAAATTACTACCAAGAACGGTCATTTTCAGAAGTAAAATAACGTATCTCTAAAAAAATGCGCGATTTATGCTCGGGATTGGAAAAATCATTGAAGTAATTATAATGCTAAAAGCTAGTTTTTGATCGAAGGGGATGCCTAGAACTTTCGCGGTGGGTGAGCAGGCTGTCTGGTGTGTACCTATTCTGATATTAGTATTTTCTGGTGGTGAACCCTTCCGACTGAAGCGCAGGGCGACTGTTTTTTCTGGAGCGATATTTAGCCCTAGTGCCTTCATGTTGGAAATGAGTTGATCAATTGAATTTTGTAGAGTGGCTTTATCGGTCTCGAAGTTGGAAATACGGATGAATAGGGCAATGTCATTGGTAAATGGAGATACATTGGCCCTGTGGTTGAGTTTGTTCAAGATGTTTCTGTTGTAAAGTGTGTACAGCAGTGAACAAAGTATCCAGTAACCTCGGGCCTCCTCAGGGCTTTAGGTTACCTCAAGTCCTAAGGCAGACCTTTGTAAATGAATTTGGTGTTGTTTCTAGAGTATCACAATGAATTATTTGTTTACACGTGAGGAATTTAATGAAACGGAGGATGGTAATCGAGCAGCCGATTTCGGCGAGGATATCAAGCAGGGTGTCCCCAATGACGTTGTCGAATGCGCCCGTGACATGTAAAAATACTGCTAGTGTGTGCTCCCGGTCACGGAAAAAGTCCTCGACATGTAGATTGAGGTTAACTAGGTTATCTCTGCTGAACAGACCTGGTCTGAACCCTGTTTGTGCTGGAGGGATGTACCTGTTGTGGCCCTCCCCCTATCACTGTAGTCTATTCTTCACTATAGTTCGATATAATTTTAGTACATAGAACGTGAGTGCGATAGACTTAATTCTGGAGTTATTCTGGAGTAGACTTAATTCTGGAAAAATTGTCAAACGGAGAAATTGTCAACTGAGAATGCGAAGGGCGCGCCATCCGGTATTGACGCCGCGGAGTATGGTTTTTGGGGTAAAGAAGAGTTCAAGTTAGAATTGTATAGATAAATTCAAAATAATATTTAGTTTAAGATAATCAATTAGGGAGATATCTCAAGCACATTGAATTATACGATATCATAGCGGCAAAATGGATATTTTCTGACCTCATTTGATTTCTTAGTGGTAAAATGGGTCTTTTCTGTACTCCTACGATTACATGGGGGCAAAATGGGTTTTTCGTGTACTCCTACGATTTCATTGGAATAAAAGGGGTATTTACTGATCTCATACGATTTCATGGGGGCAAAATAGGTTTTTCGTGAACTCATACGATTTCTTAGGGGCTAAATGGGTATTTTCGGACCTCATACGATTTGTCAGGGGTAAAATGGGTATTTTCTGTACTCCTACGATTTCATGGGAATAAAATGGATATTTACTGACCACATAAGATTTCATTGGGGCAAAATGGGTTTTTCTTGTATTCATACGATTTCATTGGGGTAAAATCGGTATTTTCTGACCTCATTCGATTTCTTAGGGATGAAATGGGTTCTTCGTGTACTCCTACAATTTCATGGGGGTAAAATGGGTATTTACTGACCACATACGATTTTATCGGGGCAAAATGGGTATTCTGTGAACTTTTACGATTTCATTGGGGCAAAATGGGTATTCTGTTAACTTTTACGATTTCATTGGGGTAAAATAGGTATTTACTGACCTCTTACGATTTCATGGGGGTAAAATGGATTGCGTATAGAATTTATATAGGATTTTTGCGTATGATATTCGGATATTTTGATACGGATATTTTGAATACAAATTATTTCTATACGATTTCTGAAGGGGTGATCCAATACGACACACTGCCTCATATATAAACATTTCATATGGAGATGCACCATTTCTCTACGTTTTTCTCTAAAGCATTTGCATATCTTTCGTACGAAAACAAAAAATTAGGTCAAATTTTATGTATAGAAATACATCGTATAGAAAATATTCCTATACAAATATCCGATCATCACGTACGTAAATTCTATAGGGTTTTATACGCAATCCGGAAAGAAAATNTTCAAGTTAGAATTGTATAGATAAATTCAAAATAATATTTAGTTTAAGATAATCAATTAGGGAGATATCTCAAGCACATTGAATTATACGATATCATAGCGGCAAAATGGATATTTTCTGACCTCATTTGATTTCTTAGTGGTAAAATGGGTCTTTTCTGTACTCCTACGATTACATGGGGGCAAAATGGGTTTTTCGTGTACTCCTACGATTTCATTGGAATAAAAGGGGTATTTACTGATCTCATACGATTTCATGGGGGCAAAATAGGTTTTTCGTGAACTCATACGATTTCTTAGGGGCTAAATGGGTATTTTCGGACCTCATACGATTTGTCAGGGGTAAAATGGGTATTTTCTGTACTCCTACGATTTCATGGGAATAAAATGGATATTTACTGACCACATAAGATTTCATTGGGGCAAAATGGGTTTTTCTTGTATTCATACGATTTCATTGGGGTAAAATCGGTATTTTCTGACCTCATTCGATTTCTTAGGGATGAAATGGGTTCTTCGTGTACTCCTACAATTTCATGGGGGTAAAATGGGTATTTACTGACCACATACGATTTTATCGGGGCAAAATGGGTATTCTGTGAACTTTTACGATTTCATTGGGGCAAAATGGGTATTCTGTTAACTTTTACGATTTCATTGGGGTAAAATAGGTATTTACTGACCTCTTACGATTTCATGGGGGTAAAATGGATTGCGTATAGAATTTATATAGGATTTTTGCGTATGATATTCGGATATTTTGATACGGATATTTTGAATACAAATTATTTCTATACGATTTCTGAAGGGGTGATCCAATACGACACACTGCCTCATATATAAACATTTCATATGGAGATGCACCATTTCTCTACGTTTTTCTCTAAAGCATTTGCATATCTTTCGTACGAAAACAAAAAATTAGGTCAAATTTTATGTATAGAAATACATCGTATAGAAAATATTCCTATACAAATATCCGATCATCACGTACGTAAATTCTATAGGGTTTTATACGCAATCCGGAAAGAAAATTTTTATAAGATTAATAAGTTATTTTTTCAAAAAATTTCCAAAATATTCAGAAGTTTTCCGTAAAAAGTTTTGAAGAAATTGTATTCGAAAGATAGGTTGAGATGTTTGAAAATCATCTGAAAAGTTGAAATTTGCAATTCCCTCACGAAATGTTATACAACCTTTTGCCTGTAATTTGTGAAGCATTTACAAAATATGTGCAAATGGTTTCAATAAACGTACCTCTAAGTTATGCTGAAATAGCTCAGAATAAATTGAAACGTAAATATTTGCTATTCTTTCCGGTATTTTTTATACGAGGTATTAGTTCCTATTTGTAGGAAATAAAAAGAAATGATTCCACGGAAAAGCGTGGAAATATGGAGGAACATCTCCGTAGAACCGCCAAAATAACGACACCATTCCTTGGCGGTTCTGTAATGCCGTACGTTTTTCTATTAAAATTATTCATATAATAACAACACAATATAATAATAACAGAATATAATAATTTCGATAATAATTATCGACTTGGGAAAGAATGAATAATTAATACACAGAAGCATTGTGACCTAGACGAAAATTACGAAAAAGATTCATAATGATATTATTAGAAGAAAAGTATGAAAGACTTATCTGTCGGGTAGGATATGTCCCCTAAATCCGTTATTTCCTCAATGAATCACAGTTGCAACGGATCAGGATACGGTACAGGGATGAAGTTATCACATCTCTACACTGTGTAGTTTAGAAGATAGCCGTGGTCCAAATCGGGATGATATACATGTGCTATCTAATTTATGTATGTAGTGATGAGTTTTATTAAGTTTTATTAACTTTTATTAAGTTCACAGAATACCCATCTTGTCACTGTGGAATCGTAGAAGTACACGAAACACCCATTTTGCCCCAATGAAATCGTAAAAGTTCACAGAATACCCATTTTGCCCCAATGAAATCGTAAAAGTTCACAGAATACCCATTTTGCCCCAATGAAATTGTAAAAGTTCACAGAATACCCATTTTGCCCCAATGAAATTGTAAAAGTTCACAGAATACCCATTTTGCCCCAACGAAATCGTATGTGGTCAGTAAATACCCATTTTACCCCCATGAAATCGTAGGAGTACACGAAAACCCATTTTGCCCCCATGAAATCGTAGGAGTTCAGAAAAGACCCATTTTACCAAAGAAATCGAATGAGGTCAGAAATTATCCATTTTGCCCCTATGATATCGTATAATTCAATGTGCTTGAGATATCTCCCTATTTGATTATCTTAAACTAAATATTATTTTGAATTTATCTATACATTTCTAACTTGAAAACTCTTCTTTACCCCAAAAACCATACTCCGTGGCGTCACTACCGGATGACGCCCCTTTCGCATTCTCATTTGACGATTTTTCCGTTTGACAATTTTTCCTTACGTCGATAGGAAATTCATTGTAAATGTCTAGAAGTATGAGTTTTAGTTGTGTCGGTAGTTTTTTCATCAGAGTGTAGTCAATACCATCTAGCCGCGATGGTGATCGATTGTTTCTGCAGTGTAGCGAAAATTTAAATTCGTCGAATGTGAATGGTTGGTCAAAGAGGGGATTCGGGTTGGATTCGGAAACATCATGGGGGTTGGTGAGACGTCCGTCTGGGCTTAACTCAGTGATGCCAGATGCGGGTCCCACACGTTCCCCACTCTTCGTTCACGTTCCATTGCACTGCCTTTAGGGCGCAACCAGCCTGGCGCTACGTTTAAATGTTCGAATTCGATCGACAACGACATAACTCTCTTCCAGAGGGTGACGAGGGTCACAAGCGAGAGGTAAAATTTCACGAAGTGGAAACGTCACGAGGATCACAAGGGGAAACTAAAATTTCACGAAGGTCACAAGGCTAAGGTGAAATTTCGCAAGAGTCAAACGTCGCGAGGGTCATTTGAAGGAGGGTAAAACGTCACGAGGGTCACTTGAAAGAGGTTAAAGCGTCACGAGGGTCACTACGGGAGGGTCAACCGTCACAACGGTGACTAGGGGGAGGGTCAAACGTTACAAGGGTCACTTGTGCGAGAGTCAACCGTCCCGAGGGTCACAACGGGGGAGGGTCAAACGTCACGAGGGTCACTTGCGCGAGGGTCAACCGTCCCGAGGGTCACTAGGGGGAGGGTCAAACGTCACGAGGGTCACTTGCGCGAGGGTCAACCGTCCCGAGGGTCACTAGGGGGAGGGTCAAACGTCACGAGGGTCACTTGCGCGAGGGTCAACCGTCCCGTGGGTCATTAGGGGAAGGTCAAATTTCATGAGAGTCACAAGGGGAAAGTCAAATTTCACGAGGGTCAAACGTCATGGGGGTCACAGGGGAAAGGTCAAATGTTAGAAGGGCCAATCGTCGCAAGGGTCAACAGGAAATAGGGAACTCATATGGAAAGGATCAAATGGATGTCTCACTCTCCATTGTAAAAATAATAAGGGTATTGAATATTGAGCTTTATTGAATTTTCCACGTTTATCATTTGGGGCCCTGAAAAGGGCCGGTCGATTCTGACAAAAAAACATGTTCTAGTTCTGCAAAAATCGAGAAGGGCTAGAAAAAAAATTCGATTGGATTTTTAATGTTCTACAGAATCCTAGGGAGAACCCAAATTAAATGAGTAGATCATAATTGTGATGGTTTAAAAGAGATGACATTCTAATGGGAAAAAGTTATTGAAATAATCCTTCCACATGCACTGGCAAAATGAAGAATATTTTACAACTTTATGAGATTTGCTTGGGATACAAATTATTTGCATTATGTAAATGGAGATGATCCTGATGTACTTGGAAAGTAGTGCAATCAATATTGTGACATTGATTGAAGGATCGTATCTGACAAATAGACTTAAGGCAGTCAGTACCAAGTTTATTGCGTTTTTGGGATTTAACATCGGTAACTATAGAAAAAATACGCTCTGCTTCAGCATTGGAATGTGGCAGACGAAGGATGATTTTCGTGAGTTTAGTTAAATTGGGTAACATTAATGAATCAGTGAAATCTTTTAACTCCGATATCTCATTCCAAAATTGGTCGACAGATAGAGAACATGCACGTTTGTTATCATCTGAATTAGTTAGGCATATTGCCTAATGCATACCATTCAAAAGCTAAAGCTGTTTCATCAAAATCACCGAAATGAGAAGCGAGGTTATAAATTACTGTCGCTTCAATGCGTTTACTACCATCATCCAGTGCTGCTTCAGGATTCAAAAATTTCAAGTTTTGAATAATGAGATGTACGTGCGACAAACGCGATTTCATCTCAGAAGTCGCAGTTATATAGAACTGTAAACATCTGAGACGAAATTGTTCAGCAATAGTCGCTGGGAAATTTCGAACCAGATTGTTGCATTCAGATCCGAGGCAAATCTCATCCAAGGGAAGAAAATGATCTGGATGACTAACATTAATAGGCATTACAAAAAGTTTGTTAATGACACATTTCTTCAAAAAGTTTCGTGCGATATTACGAATAAGTCGCCCACTATTTTCAGCCAATTTATGAAGCATGAACTGACGAGACTGAAAAAGACCATTGAAAGAACTGAAAAGATTTAATGAATATTTCAAGAAAAGAAAATAGCCCTTTACACATTGATCGTCTAGGAATTTGTGTAAGTTCTGGGCTGAAGGTGAGTGCTCTTCCAGCATAGCTGATTGGAAAAATAATTTTAATGGTTCCCAATTTACGAGAATTCGCGTGACACTGATGCAAACACAACCATCGTGGGTTTGACAAACTCAAAATTTTCAATTTTTCCTCGCCAAAGAATTCTTGATATTCCTCTAATATCGCGTACCGCTTTGGACAATTCAAGAGATACATCGATGTACCTCGAATTAATTCTTCTGGCTCATTGGGCAACTTACTGCAGGCCTTTGAAGCTACGATCGCGGATGAATGACAAATGCAATTCATTAGGATAAGATTGGGAACTTCTAATTTCAATCTCTGCGCGAAGGAATTTTTGACACCAACCATAACACTCGCGTTATCACAAGCCAAGCCCACGATATTCTGCATTGGAATTTGTTTTTCGCGTAAAGATTTTTCGAAAGAATTATAGATTTTTTCTGCTGAGCAATCTGTTGGATCCAGTTCGATGTGATCTAAAAATTCCGTCTGAACCTGACCGTTTTCAGGCGACACATATCGCGCGAGAACACAAAGAACTTTTTTTTTTGAAATATCCGTAGTTTCATCAACAAGAATTGAAAATTTATTAACCCTCAAAACTTTCCCAAGATTTTCGTTTGCGACTTTCCCCAAAATATTCTCAATAATGCTCGTGTACTTTGTACGCCCCAGAGAACAATCTTGCGCGATTGTACTATCCGGAAATGATCTTTTTAGCACAGGAAATAAATGATCCACGAAAGATATGGGGACGTTGTGCTCTGCAACGCAATTGGACAAGAGAATTTCCGCGATTTTAACAGCTTTTTTATGCTCTGCCACAACACTACCGGAATTCCCCTCAAGAACACTACCTTCATCACTAATTTTTTCATTCCCTCGGATGGGATTGGGCTTTAAAGCATTTTCTTTATGCTTTTCAGTCCCTGCATGTTTATGCAAATCAGATTTTCTGGCGGCAATCTGTTTCTCGCAAGCACAACAAAACGCACTATTTGGATTCTCGTCAACTCTTTTCAACCACCCAGAAAATTGAGGTTCATTTTTCCATGATTCTTGAAATAGTTTCCTTTTTTTCGATGCTGGAACACCGGAAGCTGCACGTCCTGAATCCCTGTCCTGGTCCGCTTCGATCTCCATATCAAATTTTCAATTGAAAAGTATAAAAAAACCTCTAACACACTGCAGAAACACGGAATCACTCGTTGATTTCCGATCGCCTTTTGTCAGAGACTGAGTGAGCCAACGTAGCTCGTGTTTTGTTTTGGTTCTCATTGTTTTGATTTTTCAGTGTGGTTGTGTGAATGTCAACACCGAATATTACCGGTTAAAAGCAGAATTGAGCGAAGGAATAATCGATTCTTACACAAGCGATATTTTGCGTTCATTCTCAGATTTGAAAAACTAGGAAATTAATAACGGCTTTGCAATCAGAGTTGAAAGAAAAAGAAAAGAGAAAGAAAAGTGGTAAATTCTAATATAATTGATTACATTGTAGTGAAAAATATAGAATGAGTAATTAAAATAGAAAAATGTCGGATTACTTTACAACATAATTTTCCTGATCCGTACATTCAACTCCTATATGTTACCCTCGCGAGCCCCATTTTTCACCTACATATATGATATAATGAATTAACTTCAAACATTTGTCGCGTCATACAGCAATATTAAGAAAAAAAAATTGAAAAAAAAACCGGGAATCGAACTGGGATCTCCAATATTCGACTGGATACCTTTAACGACTGCGCCATGGCGCTGTTGTGAGAACCAATTGTCCATGAAATGGTAACCACTCGGTACATCACAATTTTTCTTTGAATAACCAAAAGCGCCTTTATGACATTATTTTGGGACACTCCCCTCGTGACTCTCGTGATCTCTTGCGATCCCTTGTGACTCTCGTGATCCCTAGCGACCCTCGTGATTCCTTATTTTTTACCGTCGTGACCCTCGTGGTCCTTAGCGACTCTCGTGATTCCTATTTTTCACCCTCGTGATTCCTAGTGACCCTCGTGATTCATCTTTTTTACCCTCGTGACGCTCGTGATCCCTAGCGACCCTCGTGATTGCTTTTTTTTACCCTTAAGACTCCTTAAGACCCTCGTGATCGCTTGCGGTCCTCGTGACCGATTGAGACCCTCGTGATTTCTTGTGATCCCTTTGTGAGTCAAACAGCCCCAGCGAACTTTGTAAGTCCTTTTTTTTTTATCCTTGTGAGCCTTATGACACTCCCCCTTCCCCCAATTAAATCTCCCCTACGACCAAGTTCCCAAGATTCTATTGTAATTATTAACATTTCATGAAAAGGTGAGAAAGTGACTAAAATTATTGAAAAAATTGAAATATCTGAATAACGGTGATGAAATATTTGCATCGTCTGTCCTGAATTCCTTATTCAAAAATAAATCGAGATGGTCCAAACTTCGCGCCCGGGTTATTGTTATCGTATACATTTCCCATTTTACCCCTATTTAATGTCGTGATTTTTCACCCTCACGTTTGACCCTTATTTCAGTTTCTCGCGCCCGATATTCTCATTTTAGTTATCTCTGAAATTTGCCTATCTAACAATGGAATAAGAAAAAAGTTTTTCCTAATCTTTTAGACTTTAAACTGTATTTTGAGACCTCAAACTTAATTTTCCGATCTTGCGATCACTTTTGTTATCAATTACACCCAACACTAGTCGGAAGGCGACCGAAAGACTATTTTAAGTTTGAAAATCTTCAGTGAATACGCATAAATCTGGAAGAAGGAATATAAACAAATAAATAAATAAATAAATCAGTACTTAGAATGCTGCAAAAGTGGTATTTTATTTTTGTTGAGCTTGACATTAATTTACTTCTTATTTGGAAGATTATTTCCGTCATTACATTCGCAGGGTTTTAGCTGCGGGCTTGCGCATGTCCAGTAGCGGTGGTTGCGTGAGGGAGCTGCGCACGAAAATCCCACGCGTGGGATTTTTGCCCCCATCTGGCATCACTGGCTTAACTTTCTCATGACTTGTGCTATCTGGTTTTGAGTCTCGACATGGTTTCTGGGAATATTAGATTCAGTGTTTATCCATGCGGTATTAAGCACTTTGCACGACCTCCAGATGTACGTGGAGTTTGTTCTTGGATTTAAGTTTTATGGATAACTAATAAAACATTCGTTCTTCTTCCGTTTAACCGATTTTCTGGTAACGGTAACGGATTTTTTGTAGGCTATGAGATCACTGAGCCTTTTTGAATATCTGCACTTTTTGTAACCGGCTTTACGAAGTCTATACAACTTGGACTTGAACATTCATAATTCCACCATTTGACAGGGTTTCTGTTTATTCTGACCTGTACCGTCTTTCTTGGAGTGCATTTTGCCACGTTAGAAACAATAACCTGTATGAGGTATCTATATTTGTCTATTAAGGTTATCGAAATTTAATGATAAGAATGTCCTTATTCTTAATATTCTCTGGCATCTTGAGTCTGTCTTCTTCGTTGATTCTTATCTCCTGGCGCTTACTACGGTGTATCCTTCCCTATCCAAACTCAAGTTAAGTATGGAGACTTTTGTAATGGGCTTAATATTTAGATTCTTCAGGGATTGCTCCATGGCCAAGTAGGAAATTTTCGGGAAGACGTTAGAGAGAATAACTTTCATTGTTTTGGATTTTTCTGGTGTGATGTTAAGCCTGTTGCCTCCAATGATTCGTGTCTGGAGAGGTAAGCTTGTCTACAAGGTCTGGTGTTGTGACGTAAATTGCGGCGCGATTACCTGGAATACGGATAGCTCTGAGAACATTCTTTGGTCCCACGACGTCCCCAATGGGATATATATTTTTTGATTGGAGTACCTTGTATTGCACTTATTATCATACCTTAATCATCACTTGAAAATTGCTCGTCACTTGAAGATGGATCTTGGACTTGGGTCTGGTTTGTTGCTTGCGCGAAGAATAATGGGAGTTGGTTGTGTGTGGCTTGCTGAGTCTGACAAGGAACACAAGAGAGGTGTTCCCCTCCGATTTCGATGAAACTCATATATGTTGTAGAGTACTCGAAACCAAGCGACACGTATTTTTTTTATCGGCGGATACGCAGTTTTAAGGGGGGAAACCATGGTCAGAAGGTGACCACTTTTGGGGGTGATTTTCCAATTCCACCTATAAGAAGGGAATTTTCGTAAATGTTCATTATGGGAATAATTATCTCGTGAGGAATTATGAAAATCACAATTGATAGTTCCTCCGGGGGTTGAAATTTCGAGGGTAAACTACAGCTGTAAAGACTTCATTTTTCAAAAAACAAAAAACTATGATTCAGAATTTTATGAAACCAACTGCGTTGGATGGAACATAGAAAAATGCGGAATGCCTGTTTTTGGTTTTGCCCTAGAACTGCAGTTTTCTAGGGTGAAAAAAATAATTTCCTGGCAACATCATCCACCAAGGTGGTGGGGTTATTTATTCATTCCAGTGAGGTACTGTATAGCTTGTGAGAAATCGTGAGAATATCCAATAATAGTTCCTCTCGGGGTTGAAGTTGACGGGGTGGAGTACCCCCGCGAAATAATATTTTTTTATCAAACAACTATTGGCTTTCACGGAAATGATTGCATCGGAAGAGATATGAAATAATACAGTATCCCTTTTTATGAAAGAATAAAATTGGATTCTAGATATCCCAAGCCTCAATTTTGATTTCAATAANGTGAGGAATTATGAAAATCACAATTGATAGTTCCTCCGGGGGTTGAAATTTCGAGGGTAAACTACAGCTGTAAAGACTTCATTTTTCAAAAAACAAAAAACTATGATTCAGAATTTTATGAAACCAACTGCGTTGGATGGAACATAGAAAAATGCGGAATGCCTGTTTTTGGTTTTGCCCTAGAACTGCAGTTTTCTAGGGTGAAAAAAATAATTTCCTGGCAACATCATCCACCAAGGTGGTGGGGTTATTTATTCATTCCAGTGAGGTACTGTATAGCTTGTGAGAAATCGTGAGAATATCCAATAATAGTTCCTCTCGGGGTTGAAGTTGACGGGGTGGAGTACCCCCGCGAAATAATATTTTTTTATCAAACAACTATTGGCTTTCACGGAAATGATTGCATCGGAAGAGATATGAAATAATACAGTATCCCTTTTTATGAAAGAATAAAATTGGATTCCAGATATCCCAAGCCTCAATTTTGATTTCAATAATCCGCACGTGAAAATGATATTTTTCCAAAATTCGGCGATAAACGAATAACGATAAAAATAGATCAAAGAAAAAATTCTCTGGAACAAAATTTCCTTTTTTTTCAGGTACAGCAACAGGGTGGTTCTATTTGAAAAAAAAGCAGTGACGAGTACGAAAAAAAATTTGCTAAATAATCGGAATTTTTCCATATCGTTCAACAAATGATTGAACTTGTTTTTTTCATATTTCGGAGGAACCGGGGTAATGGTTCTAAGAGACTTCATTATTATGGTATATATGTGATGATAACACACTGCTGAAAGCGATAATAAATCCAAACAAAATGCAAATAGTCGTACACGCGTCACCTATATCCAAAAATAAGTAATCCATCATGCAGTAATCATGTATTATTGATAACCCTGAATATTATTCACTTCCATTTTGCGCAGCGTTCAGTTTACGTAAACACATCACGGCAAAACTGTCTCTCGTTAATCGTATATTCCGAATTCTTTCCATCATGAGATTCAATCCTATAAACGTTATTAAGATCCTCATGGCAACATTTGAAGTGCTGAATCTTGGCGAAACCCCTGTGACTAATGAAGAACGAGAATTGGCAACTCATTTCGAGAATATATTGCAACGAACTATGGAGGAATATAATGGGGTGGAAATTATTGAAGAATCAACTCTTGATTTCCAAGAGCCATACAAAGACATCGAAATGATACCAATTGAGGATACAGAATTCCAACCACATCATAAAGAATCATCTGATAGTTGTTCAGAGGATGAGGAACTTGTAGATTATGACTATAAAAATAGAGCAGTCGAATACTGGAGGAGTGCAAAAACAAAGAAAAATCTATCTATAAAAACTGTTTCCAATAAATTCAAAAGAGTGAAATCGGTCCAGCAATTACGTCGTTGGGCACATCAAGTCAATAAAGGAGGAACTTATATGGAAAAGTCAAACGAATATCAGAGTACACGTTGAAAAATATGGAAAATGCTATCGATGCGGGGCTAATTGTTCATGATGCCGACCTACGAAAATGGGCTCTGCAAGCTCAACGAGATATTGGATATCAAGATATTCGTTTCAAGGCCTCGGCATGGTGGCTACATTACTTCAAAAGAGCTCATCGCGCAAGATTACTAAATGCGTCACACGTAAAACAATGGAAAATCAAAAAGATTTACAAATAGCAGCGGACGAATTCCTGCAACAGATCAAACCGTATTTTGAGATTTTAGGCTTGCAAAACATCTACAATTCTGATCCNAAAACATCTATAATTCTGATCCGAGTGGTTTCCAATTGGAAACGCATTCGGGGCGAACTTTGGCGGAAGAGGGCTCTAAAGAAGTCTCATGCATTGTATAATCTGTAACATCAACGACACACAGTTATACCATACAACCCACCATATCAGCAGATGGGAAATTATTGTCACCTCTCTTTATTGTTTACAAGGAACCTTCCGGAACGTTTGGTCCAAGGGTTCAAGAAAATTTATTCAGACCTCCCAATATTTACATAACGGCTTCAAAGTCAGGGAAATTGAATATTTCAAACTTAAGATGTAACAAACTTATTTGTACTGATTGTAATGTTCATCCCATTGCAACTATTCCAGAGCACTTTGAAATTTGGCTGGAAGAAGTATTCTTTCCAAACGTGGAACCAAAAGTCTACTGTTAATCGATTCATGGAGTGGACATTGCTGTCAAGTGATAGAACAGGCAACTCCTCGGAATAAAGAATTATTAACTATGTTAATCCCCAAAGGAACTACCGGAAAAATTCAACCTCTTGATGTGTACGGCTTCAGGATTTGGAAAAATTACATCCGTCATTTTTCAGATACGGTTGTTCTCTTAAATCATGATATTAATTTGCATGCGCGGAATAATGTGATCAAATTGCAATCTTTAGTCCATAATCAATTATCATCACCGAGGTATTAAAACCTATTTTGTTACGCTTGGTTCCAGAGTGGCTACATCGCTAAAAAACCAGAGGAATTTGATAATCCTGTCGATTTTGCGTTTGGACAATCTTCTCATCCAAAATATGAAGTTGATGGTTGTTCTAATGTTGCGGTAGTTAGATGCTCGTGGTGCAGAAAGTCTCTCTGCATGCACCATTTTTTTGATGAATATCATTTCTGTACTAATTATGTTCCCCAATAAACTATATATACATATATATATTTTGAATAATTCATAGTTTTCGACAAAATCAAACTTGCGCCTCTGAAAATTTTATTTTCGAGCAAAAAAATGAAAAACCAGTTTCCGCATTTTTTTTGCATCGGGTGCTCTTCCTACTAGGCTATCCGGCCCCTAGCTGCATTTTTTCATGTTTTTTTCGAATACTATTGGTTTTATGCAAATTTGAACAATATTTTTTTTTTTGCTGAAAGACAATTTTCATGAGGGTAGTGTAATGTCCAAAATTTTGTAATAGGAATTTAAGATTAGAATAAATTTTATGTAAGATTATAATTATAAGTTATATTATAATTTCAGGCAATTAAGAACCAAATCCACAATTGTAAATTAAACTGAGTGCATTTCATCACCTGGAGTCAATTGAAAATTCCAAAGACACCANTGAAGAAATTACGGATTTACCCAGGGATCTACAAGCACATCGAATAATTTATAAATAACAGACCGAATTGTGAGTGACAAAAATTTGTAAACCTAAATTTGAATCCTTCAGATCATTCCAGAGATAGGAATTTTAGCTACATAGATTTCTGTAAAATCACGCTCATGTTTTTGTAAACCGAATAGTTATACCAAATATATTTAAATTCAAATTTGATTCCCATTACAACTCCAAATTTCTTGATTAGAAATTAGTCTCAACTCAAGCCCTATCCCTAAATCAAACCCTTTTCCTTTATATTTTAGAAAAAGGTAAGAGTATAAAACTTTGCGTCGTCCAATAATTATAAAATTCAATAATTTTAGTTTTGATTTTAATGTGACAATTAAAACATGTCCATTCGACGCTAAAATCCTTCTCTGGACATAACAGTAGTTAACCCCCAAATTTGAAACCTCAGAGTGAGTAGTGATTGTGATTTCCATAATTCCTCTCCAGCTATTCATCAGTTGGATAAATTGAATAAATAACCCCACCACCTTGGTGAATGATGTTGCTGGGAAATTATTTTTTTCACCCTAGTAAACTCCAGTTCTGGGGAAAAACCAAAAACAGGTATTCCGCATTTTTCCCAGTTCCATCCAACGCAGTTGGTTTCATAAAATTCTGAATCATAGGTTTTTTTTTTTTAAATGAAGTCTTTACAGGGCTAGTTTACCCCCCAAATTTCAACCCCCGGAGGAACTATCAATTGTGATTTTCATAATTCCTCACGAGCTATTTATTCCCATAATGAACATTTAATAAAATTCCCTTCTTATAGGTGGAATTAAAAATCACCCCCAAAAGTGGTCACCTTCTGACTATGGTTTCCCCCCTTAAAACTGCATATCCGCCGATAAAAAAAAATACGTATCGCTTAGTTTTGCGTCCTCTACAACATATATGAGTATCATTGAAATCGGAGGGGAACACCTCCCTAGTGTTCCTTGTGAGTGTCCATCAGCATCTTATCGTTGTTTTTTGATGGTCTTTGTAATTCTCCCATCGTCACAGGACTATGTGATTGAAGACTTGTTTAGAGTCGCCCCTAATGGGCTAAACTCGCTGTAACGTCGAATGTGTCAAGTCGTGATGTCGCGAGAGACTTCACGAGACAGTACGTTGGACAGGTGGTCTCGGTCTCAATGAACATGGAAATCTTTGGTCTCGTTTCAGTCTCGAAAAATGGAGCATCGACTCCTCTCGTGATGACTGAGTCAATTTACCTCATCTCGGTCTCAAGTTTTTCACTTTTTTCAATGTAAAATTTGGTTTTTATCTTGGTTTGTCTCGCCTCGGGCTCATACATATAAAAAATGCGAAAAACTGGAAACCGAGTTGAGATGAATTGGTTCGCAGTCGTCACGACAGGAGTGATGCTGCATATCTCGAGACTGAGACGAGACCGAAAATTTTCGTGTTCACTGAGACCAAGACAATCCCTGCAAAGTATCGTCTCGTGATGTTTCGTGAAGTCTCTCGCAGCATCACTAGTGTCAATGCTATCGGTTTTACTATACGCACTGTAAACGGTTCGCGTAGCGAGACCGAAACACATCTTGCCTCTACGAAGGTTCAAACGAGACTCCATTGAGTCCCTTAACTGCAATTTTTATTCCCTCAATTTGTCCCTGAGACTGACGACATTGAAATCAAAATATGACCGAAATACTTTGATAAAACCAATTAAACATGATAGATGAATTCATATAGAATAAATCGATAAATGAACACAATTGATTCAATCTCTAAATCGATATGACAAAAAATTTGTGAAATAAGCTAGATAGTAAATTGAGAGAGCAGTACGTATTACCCAACAGGACTACTTCAAGAGCCAAAAGGAGTCACGAACGTGTCTAGTGTGCTATGCTCAGGTGGAGCCCTCATCCTTCACGAAAATCGATCAGACAGGCAAACCCAGACCAGCTGTGAGAATACTTAATGTACCAGTGATACTGCGGTACGATATGAACAACGACGAAGCTCCGAATAATCAAAAGAAGACGGAATTATGTGGGTATCCACACCTGGTGAGACTGCCTTCAAGGGTAAATGCTAAGAACCTTCACGAGGTTTTCAAGAGGATCGTGCCACAGGAGAAAAGCTATACGATTCATTTCGTCGATGGCCAGGTGAATATTATTATAATGTACGAAGTTGATGAAATACGGTGGAATACAGTCCGTATACATATATATATACTCTTTATTGTAGTTGAAAAAATTATCTTTTTTTTCACATTTGCTTCTGGAATTCCTTTTCTTTCAAGTCATAGAACTTTTATATTATTGTACTTAATTTACATGTTGCTTTGTGTTGATATACTTGATACACAAATTAATAATAATAAAAATATTTCAAATGCTTTTTTTTCGCGATGTCTGAGTTCAGTAAAGTAAAAAAAATTGGCCAACATATATGTGTTTTTCAGGGTCACCACTGCTCGCGATGTATGTATAATACCCACTGTACTGGCTGCCCTGTCCCAGAAACTGGAATGGTATCCCTACAGACTAGTGATACGTTAGCAATTCGGTATACAGATAATATTCCGAAAATACCACCACCAAGAGATCACGTCAGTGTTAGCAAACAACGTCCACCACATCCTTTATCTCTCTACGACTGTTTGCAGGCATTCACTCAAAGGTTTGTCTCTTCTTTGATAGTTGTTCAAGCACGTAAAGTTTGTATTAGTGGATTGAATCTGTTAGTCAGAATAAAGGTAACTGAGAAGTATTTTGTTGGTTACTCAAATCGATGAAAATTGAAAAGAAAAAAAATAATCATCTGATTGGCTTTTTGATTTCAAAACAAATTTTCAAAAGACCTTTTTTAAGATTAATTTCATCGGAATTGTCTTTCAAGATCCATCTTTCCTGAAATTGATGAATAAACAAGAAATGACCTTACTATTTGGCTACTGAAACTGCTGATTAATTATTGGAAAACCATTTTCATTTCTTTTCCATCTCCAAAATAATTAAGGCCTGCATAGAGGGATTTTCATACCACATGTCCCTAGTAAATTCCGTATAAATTCCTATTGAAATAACATTTTACTGGATTACAAATTACGACTTTACAATGTCATGAAAAAATCCACTTTATGGCTCAAAAAATAGATAATTAATTGCGCCGGGGCTATAATTAGATCTGGAGGGGTGGGGGTGAAATAGACAATTGATTGAAAATCAATTGCCTCATGTCAGTTCGTAATACCTATCATGAAAAAATAATCTCCTATTCCACTCATTATAGACGAATCCGTGCATAGAAAATGTGCACTGATGTATTTTTTGTACACGGCATTTGTTTCTTATTTGAGCTAAGAAATCGTGGTGTAATTCACACGTATTTTTTAAATACCGATCTTCATGGCCGCGCCGATAATGTCGTTCGGTTATAACTCGTTCTCATGAAAGTCATCAAAACTCAGAATTTTCTGGTCTTCGCTGCGTCCCTCCATTCCACTTTGATCTACGTCCCCTATACATGTATTCAATCATTTTTCTGTTGACATTATCTAACCAATACTAATTCCCTTATATCAATTGCAGACTTTCCCCATTCATAAATTTTTCCACAACTACATTCAACAATTCCGCAAGCTGAAAATTTCTTAAAAAATACATAACTTTTCCCATTTTGCTTCCGAATGAAAACATTGCAATGCTTTGATTTTCACATTTTCGAATTTTGATTGGAAATGATGTAGAATGGTCTGAAACGTAAAAATACGAAGTTGGCGACCATGTCTGTATGTGACCATGTCCTATGTGACCATGTCCGCTGCCACCTTCCCGGTGGTCTATTTTTAGGAAATTGAATAATTAAGTGAATAAAATAGTTGCAAAAAAAGAAAATTTCGTCAGATTATATGTCTCAATGAGGACTAACTTTGTGCAAAATTTCCACCCGATCGATCTAAGAGTTTTGGAGAAAAAGCGATTCATTTTTAAATTGTTTTCCGCAAATATCTTCAAAACTAGTGGACCGATTTCGATTTTTTTATTTCAAAATATTTGACTCGATGCCTTCTATCCAAATCACTCAAAACATATATACCCGTTCATACAAATTTTTCGAGATATTCCCGTTTTATCAAAAAAAAAATTGTGATCACTCTAGCTTGTGCAAAAATCGAGATATCAACTTGAAATTTGAATAGAAAATATGTATACCCGCTCATACGAAGTATTCGAAACATTGGAATTTTAGATAGCACCCATGGAGCTGGCAGTAATCATCTGAAATTTTTGCTGCTAGTCAGTGTTGTGAAACTATAAACTTTTTTAATAATTCAGACCATTCGGAAGCCTGCCATCAATGTATTGATGGCGAAAAAGTATAAGACAGCATTCAGTGACATGCTCACTGTCACATAGCGCGCTGTCGTATGCTCGCTGTCCCCTGCTTGTCTTTTTTTTAAATAGAAAACTCAAGAATTTTGTGAAGTGGGCGTAAAAATCCGACAAATTTTTCAAAGGTTTTAGAATTGTCACGTGACACAGGAATTTCACAATTTCACAAATTAGTGTGTTCATAGACTGAGAATGTGAACTGATGAATATTTTTGTGAATTATTTGCTCGTTCCTAATTTCACGCTAGAAATAAGTTTTGAAAGTTGCGCCCATTTTTTTCAATGCCATTTGTCGGTGTTTTCGCCGAAGCTCGTCCTCATCCGAGATATTTCGAGTTCGACCTTTTTCAATTCGAGTTTTTCGCTTTGTATCTTTTTTGATAAAGGAAAATCAATATTCTAATAAGCCATGGCTTACAATACGTTACTACCGGGTTATTGGAGTGGACTATAGGAGTGAACTATCGACAATATATATTGATGGAGAAAGAATTGAGAATGCAAAACGTACTATGTGCTGTATTCAGTAGAATCTTTGATGCATATATTTATTTCTATGAATAAAGGAATAGTTGAAATAAAATCTTTCCGGATAATTACTTTCGAAAATACCGAAAATTTGAGCATGGACACCTGTATCGAATATTCTTAAGGAAGTACCTATAAATGCTCTATGGGTGTTATAAAAATTCCAATGTTTCGAATACTTTGTATGGACGTGGAGGACATTGAGATGAGTATTAAAATAAGCAGGGGGCTGCGAGCCTACGACAGCGAGGATATGATAGTGAGCATGTCACTGGGTGATGTTTTAATGCTTTCTTTGTCATCAATAAATTGATGGTATGCTTCCGAATGGTTTTAGCATAATAAATTTTGTTCGCTCTCACATATTTTTCCCTATTTTTGCAATTTGTGGCTTTCTCGCCCCCCATCCAAACTCTTTACAACCTCCTGCATCGCATTCGCGAAAAGTTTGAAGAAAACCTCAGTTAGGGGAAATTAGAAAATAGATTTAGATACAAACTTGAGTATCGCCTGAACGAACCATTCGATTTAGCTCATTTTCAATACGAAACATTTTGGTGCAAAGAGGAAACTTCATGCCAAATTTCAAGTTAATATGTCGGTTTTTCAAAAATTTCGAGTGCTAACAAGGATTGTGAGCGAAAAACCGAAAAATGGAAATATTTCAGAAACTTTGTATGAATGGATATACATATTTTGATTGATTGAAATAGGAGACATCGAGACAAATATTTTGAAAAAAAAATTGAAATCGGTTAAGTAGTTTTCGAGATATCCAAGAAAACAGATTTAGATACACACTTGAATATCTCCTAAACTAACCATCTGATTTAGCCCATTTCCAATACGAAACATTCTAGTGCAAAAAGAAAACTTTGTGCCAAATTTCAAGTTGTATATCGATTTCTGCAAAAATGAGTGTTAACAAGAATTTTGAACGAAAAACCGAAAAATGGAAATATCTCGAAAACTTTGTATGAACGGGTATGCATATTTCGATGGATTGAGATAGAAGACATGGAGACGAATATTTTGAAAAAAATTGAAATCATTTGAGTACAGGAAGTACAAAAGAATTTTCATGAAAAATACACAATGGGCTGTCTACCACTCTATTGCTTCACATGACAATGGTGACAATTCGTAATTAGTATCATAAAAGTTTTGTCGGTTCGCGCATGAGGTCTAATCATTGTGTTCCAACATAATGAAATGCCAATTTCGTAGAAAGAATGGTACCACATTCTCAATTGTTGCAAATAATTATTTCTCATTATCTCTTGCGCGAAGCATTCGATAGAATGGATTATTGGAAGGAAACCTCAATCGTACGAAACTCTATGGACAAAAAAATCTTGTTACCTGAATTACAACTATCATGAATTGCATTTTTGAGATTTTTTATGATTTACTTCTGCTTTATGCATTTCTCATCATAACCAGAATAACTTGATAGAGTCAGATTGTGTATAAAATGTTTAGAAAAATTCACTTGAGCAGTATTTTGAATAGACATCCTTTGTCAAATTGAATAGTCCGACAATATGCAATGAATTACAAAATGCAGAGAACAAAGATTGGCAGTATAAAAGAAAGTAACTAGGAAAATTAGTCTAATTCATCGACTGAAAAACATTCCATTTAGCACACCGAGAGAAATATCATAATATTGGTGTATTCGATGAAAGAAGACGGGACAGAATGAATAAATGGTTGGGGCGGTTTTATTTGATAAATCGTAAAGAGTAGTACAGGACGAAGATGTCTTGAGACCGATCTCCACCAAAAATAAACGAATGTCGAAGTTGATGAGATGACTATCGTTACAAAGGGGGCTTCTCTCGATGTCCAGATCATAGATAAAAGAATTAGAAATTCGAAGGGGGATACGCAACAATATCATAAAACGAATTTCTTGTGCCAAATATCTCATCTCTTGAGGATAAATTTTGTTAGGCTAAGAATTCCGGATAATGTGTCAGACAATGTCAGATTTCGGTGAAGTGTTTATGACTTGAACATGAACATGTCATGATAAAGTGATAATTTCTTGCCACAAGAAATCCGTTTTTTCGTGTCAGAAGATGAGAAAATGACTAAAAATATTAAAAGCTTCGATTTAGTGAAACATGAATCAGAGACTTCGATATTGAATGAATAGAAAGTTTATACAGAGGAAAACTTCCAAATTTTGAAAAGATATAACCGTTGTTTACGCTCAATCGCGTGGAGTTTGAAGGGAAGCAATATCTTATTTTCCTTCTGTCAAACTATTCTTGTCTTTGAAGGAATATTATCTCATTTTGAAAAAAGACATTATCTTTTCATTCTTCTTTGTTAGCCCGAAGAGCACCGATTTCTTGTCTGAAACCTACTGTAAATTGATCAAACATGTATGCGATGTTTTTCGCTCAAGAAATGATTTTTGTGACATTATGTCGATTTTTCACTTAGTGCATGTAATAATAACACTATGTATGCTTAAAGATAATCGCGGATATTTTTTGTATCGGTCATTTATCTACGCGAGATATTCAATTTTCGGAATATAGGGATAATGGTCTTCTGTAATTCGAACAGTTGACAATTCTGATGAATGAATCCCGTTGCACTCGACCCCAAGCCAAAAATCCCTCCATGCGGGCGTCAATGGTTTTATGAATTCCACAGAATAATATGGCCTTGTTATAAAATGATAAAAATTCGAAATTATGAAAAAATAAGGAAGGGTTCAGTCTTCAAATATTGATTAACCGTACTTTTTGCCAATTTTCAGTGAGATATTGGATGAACATAATCCTTGGTTCTGTCCTAAGTGTGAGAGGAACCAGTGTGCCACCAAAACTCTCGCTGTTCATCGGTATCCCAAGTACCTCATAGTGTATTTGAAGCGGTAAGATCAGATTTTCTATTTTTTGTGATTTTAACCTTCATTTTCTGCATTATTCTTATGCCTCTATTACTTTAAATATTACAGATTTGTATTCCACGAATGTGTCAGCATGAAATTGGAAGACAAAGTGACTTTTCCTCTGGTTGGACTGAGTGTGGGGCGACATTTGTATGATCTCTACGCTTGTGTTTGTCATTTTGGAGGTATAAATCCTAATCATCTGATGAAATTGAATGACTATCACAAGTCAAGTTTCTGTCAAGTTTTAAATTTCAGCAATGATCTTTCTATTCAATTAGGTGTTTCAGCTGGGCATTACACTGCGTATGCGAAAAATCCACGCACTGATTGTTGGCATCACTACAACGATGAGGTCACCAGTAGACAAAAGCCCCAGGAGGAGGACTTCAGTAACGCCTATATCCTGTTTTACAACCGACAGGGGACCAACTCAAAGCCGTGTAATATATAAGTCGCACACGTGGTTACGTCAGGAAACTTAGAAAAACAAAATAAGTTCAATAAGCATGAATGAAGAAAGAAGAGAATTGAAATAGCGAGAAAAGGTCTATTTGGGATCATTCTGCATTCGCTTCTTAATGTTTTTTCAACTCAAGCAAAATAGACATTTTAATTAAAACCATTGCCACTGAAGTGATAATTTCCGAAACAAACGAGAAAAAAACGTACGAACTCGGAAAAATTGAAATGATTGTTTTTTATCCATTTTTTTATTTAAAAAAAAGGAACTAACGATAATCGAATCTGAAAACTATTGTTATCGTTGTGAAATGTGAAAATGTGCAGTTGTGTTATATTAATTAATTTTTTTTTTATTTATGAGCTCAAAGCAAAAGATGAAAGAACAAAAAATGAAATGTCAGTTTTTTTTTTATTAAATAACATTTCTTCTTCATGTAACTAGTGATAAAGAGTGAGAGTAATTGGAGGAGAAATTGGAGTCTTAGTAATGAAATGATGTAAATCGGCAGTCTTGATATTGAAATGGAAAAAAATGCGTAAAAAATCTGACAATTAATATTGATAAAGGAATTTATAAATGACTTGCTCGTTACCCCTGTGACAACTTAAGTTCGTACTCCGAAATCAAGCCTGGAACCGATATAAATTATTAGGAAATTGAATAAAAAACAAACAGAGAGAATATAATAATTCAAAACTTGTTATTTCATTTTAATCTTTTGAACCTTTATAATTGTCAACTCTGCATCTGAATTCTATGAAAAGACCATATTAAGGCCCGGATGGCGGTTTCAGCACCCCCTTCACCTCACCCCCCGCTGTTTCCAATCATCTAGATATGGTGGATAATGGTGGATGAATACCTGCACTTGTTATTTATTTCATACACAAAAGAATAAATAACTCCCGGACAACGAAGTCAAGCGACAATTCTACATCATTATTCTATTTTTTAATTGCACTTTCATTGTGATCTGGCGGTCAGTTGTTTTGTCGTCACACTGGGACACAGATAATCTTTTCAGATTTGACCGCCCTCACCATGTACGGCAACACTATTCAATTTTCCATGAGAAATCGAAAAAATTGATATTTTTATAAAATCGATTTTTCAACGATCAATCAAGAAATTGTCATCAAAATGGAATTAGTCATGGTTCAGAAAATTGATAACAATACCCTTTTGATTCTATCAAAATATGATGAGCTACAGCACATTGTTTATACGATTTGACAAAGAAAATCGACTCTTTTTTCGTGTCTCGTGTCTGTAAATTTGTATGGGGCAGAGGATCCCCGGGTTCGTGCCTTGTATCTCGTGACCAGAAAAAGTATGAGACGAACGACCATCGGGCACGTGCCGCGTACCTTGTCCTTCGTCCTTTGTGTCTCATGGGACTTGTTTCGTGACTGGGAACTTGTATGGGACGGAGGATCACTGAGCTCGGGCGCCTCGTGCCTCGTATTTCGTGCCTCGTAACTCGTGTCTCGTGACTCATGTCTCTTGACTGGACAAATGTATGGGACGAACGATCCTCGGTCTCGTACCTCGTGTCTCGTAACTTGTGCCTCTTGACTCGCGTATGGTGATTAGACTAGGAATAACACAGTCGTTGATAAGAATGTTCGATACAAATACTTAAAGTGTCCTTTTGACAAGTACGATAGTTTGTACTCGTCTCCGGCGAATACAATTTTATCTACTCCCCGAAAAAAACTTCATGCACTAGTGTCGAAAACTATTTGTCGCGTGGAAGGTATGTAGCGCTCTTTGAAGGCAAGTGGTGTCCTCCCATGAGTCAAGGAACACTTTTCCCAATAGCATCGGATCCTATTTTTCATCACGATGCATGTGAAGTGGGGTTTGCGCATGCAAAGCATGCGTAAATCTTCACTATACACACAGCATGACAAAAAATTGGTTTTGTGCTTAGTAGAGAAGGAAATTCCCTCCTGTATATTAGGGCAGTTCCACCTCCACTGGGCGTCTCACCGTAGCTGCAGCCGTGGATTCGTAGTGATTTTAAAGTATCGACTACTGGGATTCACTTTGATAAGTGTCGAACTGAAAAATTTCATTTCAGGAATTAAACTAAGAGAACGGAAAATCGATTTGCTGAAGAATTCTCCGTAGGCTTGATTTTGTGAGACTCGAAAATAACCAGTTATAATTTAACAAGTCCACCGGTCACTCGTGGTTTGAGGTTCTTGCATTATGCATACTTCCTATATAGGAAGTATTTACTTTCTGTGATCTCTTTCCTCAAATTTCAACTGAAATCTGGCCGACTTCTTTAACACTTGCAGGTTCCACAGCCACATATTTTTAAGGGTAACCAAAAAGTCCAAACTTTCGATGCACACAAAAAGTACTCACATTTCAATTTTTGTAAGTAGACATTTGTCCTTTTTTTTCCACATTCGATCTTTGGTTTTCAATAATTCCTCCATTCAATGCTTTCTCACACTGTGCTCCATAACAGTAACAAAAAAACTAGTGTAAAGTTTAGAGTAAATCTACTGATTATAAATCTCTCTTTGATAATTTTGCTACAGTCTTATACAGTGAATGATCTGAATGTTTGGAAACGACTAACTTCCTGAAATTCTGAACGATCGCTCTTCATGTGCCATATCTTATCTTTCTTCTGAAAGAGGTTTAAACAAATGGGTGGATGACAGAATCCTCAAACAGAGAAATAAAAATAACAAGTTTCACCTTTGCATTTCTTCGAATAAATTCATTGCTAAGTATTCATCTTTGTATACAAAATCATCAGCATCTATTTCATTAGATTTTTGACAATTTTCTTGCGTCGATTTGTTCAGTGATAGAAAAAATGTTAACTAACTGCCTGCCAATCAACTCTATCCTCCAGGAAGGCTCTCAATAATCCCAACTCGATCAAATAAATTTAAACGGTGTATTGTGAATATTAATGAATAAAAAAATACAATTCTATGGTCCCGACAATCTCTTACACTTCTCTCTGTATCGACTCTCTGCTGTCACCGTCTATTCTCTCCTCTCTCTTCTAAATCTATCCTACTCTCTTCCTTACTTACATACTCTTACGTATATGTTTATGAGTCTATCAAGAGAAAGAAATGATGAGGTATCAAAAGTTGACACAGCCCAAGCATCACAATCGAATTTCGTCAATTGCAATGAAAAGAGGAAGTTTTTCACGAATTTATTATAATAATTTTTAATTTATCTCATTTCATTTTTTTTTGTTTTTTATGGCTGTGTCAAGTTTTTATCAAGCTGACACAGCCCACCATAAATGAGAATAGATTGTGTTTTTCTGGGGATTGAAATGTGAGCAAACTCAAAAATGAGGAGGGAGAGTTTGCTCAACACTCATCGTTAACAAAAAAAATCATTTATGTGAAAATTTGGAGAGATCGGTTGAAGCAATTGAGAACATGTTTTTTTTTGGAAATGNACACAGCCCACCATAAATGAGAATTAATTGTGTTTTTCTGGGGATTGAAATGTGAGCAAACACAAAAATGAGGAGGAAGAGTTTGCTCAACACTCATCGTTGGTCAAAAAAATTATTTATGTGAAAATTTGGAGAAATCGGTTTAAGCAATTGAGAACATGTTTTTTTTTAGAAATTCTGGAATGTAAACAACCTCAAGAATATGATGCAGATGACCCATGACTTATTCATTAAGTTCGCTCACCCCCCCGGATTGATACATAAAATTATATTGCAGCGTATTTTCGTGATTTGGAGCCTGAGCAAACTTGATAACATGGTGGAGCTGACACATGATTCGCTCATGGAGTTTGCTCACACCTCATTATTGATAAATAAATTTTCTTTCCATAAGGGAAGTCAGGATGGTTTTTGTTTCAATTTACAAGTGTTTATTTTGCTGTTTTCAAGAGTGAGCAAACTCGATAACATAATGGAGGTGACACATGATTCACTCATGGAGTTTGCGCACCTCTCATTATTGATAAATAAAATGATGGATCAAAAAATGTAGCGTATTTTCGTGATTTGGAGCCTGAGCAAACTCCATGACATAATGGAGGTGACACATGATTCGCTCATAGAATTTGCGCACCCCTCAGTGTTGATGAATGAAGTGCCGGATCGAAGATATAGCGTATTTTCGTGATTTGGAGCCTGAGCAAACTTGATAACATGGTGGAGGTGACACATGATTCGCTCATGGAGTTTGCTCACCCCTCATTATTGATCAATAATTTTTTTTTGCATAAGGGAAGTCAGGATGGTTTGTTTCAATTTATAAGTGTTTATTTTGCTGTTTTCAAGAGTGAGCAAACTCGATAACATAATGGAGGTGACACATGATTCACTCATGGAGTTTGCGCACCTCTCATTATTGATAAATAAAATGATGGATCAAAAAATGTAGCGTATTTTCGTGATTTGGAGCCTGAGCAAACTTGATAACATGGTGGAGCTGACACATGATTCGCTCATGGAGTTTGCTCACCCCTCATTATTGATAAATAATTTTTTTTTGCATAAGGGAAGTCAGGATGGTTTTTGTTTCAATGTACAAATTTTTATTTTGCTGTTTTCAGGAGTGAGCAAACTCGATAACATAATGGAAGTGACACATGATTCGCTCATGGAGTTTGCTCACCCCTCATTATTGATCAATAATTTTTTTTTGCATAAGGGAAGTCAGGATGGTTTGTTTCAATTTATAAGTGTTTATTTTGCTGTTTTCAGGAGTGAGCAAACTCGATAACATAATGGAAGTGACACATGATTCGCTCATGGAGTTTGCTCACCCCTCATTATTGATCAATAATTTTTTTTTGCATAAGGGAAGTCAGGATGGTTTTTGTTTCAATGTACAAGTTTTTATTTTGCTGTTTTCAGGAGTGAGCAAACTCGATAACATAATGCAGCTGACACATGATTCGCTCATGGAGTTTGCTCACCCCTCATTATTGATCAATAATTTTTTTTGCATAAGGGAAGTCAGGATGGTTTGTTTCAATTTATAAGTGTTTATTTTGCTGTTTTCAAGAGTGAGCAAACTCGATAACATAATGGAGGTGACACATGATTCACTCATGGAGTTTGCGCACCTCTCATTATTGATAAATAAAATGATGGATCAAAAAATGTAGCGTATTTTCGTGATTTGGAGCCTGAGCAAACTCCATGGTATAATGGAGGTGACACATGATTCGCTCATAGAATTTGCGCACCCCTCAGTGGTGATGAATAAACTGACGGATGAAAAGATACAGCGCATTTTCGTGTTTTGGAGCCTGAGTAAACTCCATGACATAATGGAGGTGACACATGATTCGCTCACAGAACTTGCGCACCCCTCAGTGTTGATGAATAAACTGACGGATGAAAAGATACAGCGCATTTTTATGTTTTGGAGCCTGAGCAAACTCCATGACATAATGGAGGTGACACATGATTCGCTCATGGAATTTGCGCACCCCTCAGTGTTGATGAATCAAGTGCCGGATCGAAGATATAGCGTATTTTCGTGATCTGGAGCCTGAGAAAACTTGATAACATGGTGGAAGTGACACATGATTCGCTCATGGAGTTTGCGCACCCCTCATTATTGATAAATAAAATGATGGATCAAAAAATATAGCGTATTTTCGTAATTTGGAGCCTGAGCAAACTCCATGATATAATGGAGGTGACACATGATTCGCTCATAGAATTTGCGCACCCCTCAGTGTTGATGAATGAAGTGCCGGATCGAAGATATAGCGTATTTTCGTGATTTGGAGCCTGAGCAAACTTGATAACATGGTGGAGGTGACGGGAGGGTGCCGCTGTCGTAACGGTTAGACGTGTGAAAACGTGGGTCCGTGATTTTTAATAGTTTTCGCTGGGATTTTGGTCGCGACCGAAATTTGCTACGTGTTCATAACACTTGGGAGAGTCCTGAGCACCGTTGGAGGTAATAGGTTTGGAAAAATCGGGAACAATCTTCGGTCTATTCTTGATTTTTCGGAGAGCCTATTGTGAAGGGGTTAGGATGCTCGTGGAGTGCTTAGAAGGTGGAGGGGACAGGGGAGGTGATAACGAGTGGGAGAAGAAGGATGACGCCATGGACGGTGAGTTAGCCGCCCAATCCAGAGATGGCGACACTGTGAGGGCCGACGAGGGACTTGAGGGCACAGGATGTAAGAAGAAACTTGCAAAGGCGAGTAAAACTGAGGCAAACGCGAAGAGGGGCAAGGGAAGGCCAAAGAAAATTGAGAACGAGGCCAAAAACATTGCTGATTACTTCCTGATGAGCAAGGACTCGGAGGACTTCGCATTTGCCAAAGGCACCAGGCTAGCGCACACACCACCTAAGATGGTACGTAGCCTCAGCGAGCCTAGAAAGGGTTGGAGGGCTCAGCAGGAGCTGGGAGAGGATTTTGCGGATGAACCAGAGCCAATGAACCCACCAGAGAGTTCAGGAACGAGCTACGGTGGACATGAGGGGGATCTGGCAACTGAGACGCAGAAGAGTAGCGGGAATGGCCTCTGCTTGGACCTGATGGGGAACGGGGAGGTGGTAGTGCAGCCTGCAGTGGAAGTGGAGTCCACGATGGAGGATTGTGAGGCAGAGTCAGCAGAAGTAGCACCAGGTAAGACAATTGACGTTGATCGTAGTGTTCTGACAGAAGGGGCTGACAAGCCCAACGGAAAGAGCCACTTGAAGGAGGGTAAAATCCCAGGGGGGAATATGCCGGAGGAAAAGGACACTGGATCGGGGACTCCTGGGTGCTCAGTACACGTATGCCGGAACTGTGGTAAATGGGGTAGCCCCTGTGAAACAGCTGGAAAACAGTGGCTGGATCAAAGGCTGGCGGTGCTGGAGGGGAGACTGAGGGGTCTATGTCTCAGAGAGGCCTCAGCGGATGACGTTGGATTTGTGAGGTTCCACCCCCTGCTGGACAAAGCTCTGGCACTCATCCTGACGGAGGTAGGAGAGATGAATGAAATCACGAAGAAGATGCGGGAGCAAGTACGCGAAGGGCTTGAGAGCATAAGGGGGGAGCTGGAGCTGAGGGTTCAGGGAAGGAGGCAAGAGAGACCTGCAGTGAAGCCGACGGTGAAGGTGCCGCTGAGGGGCAATAATCTGGTTAAACGGGCACAAAACGGAGGTGAAGTGGAAGAGGGGGAGATAGGAAGTCAGGAAGCTACTAGTACCGAGGACAGCAACAACAATATCAGCGGGTATGGGCACGGGGTCCGGACGTACGGTCAAGATGACAACGGCAATCCGATTGAGACTGTGAACCCACCAAAGGGGACAGCAGAAGCCCCAGAGAGAGTCTTCGAGGTCTTCGAGGAGGATGAGGAAGGCCTTGGACCTATTGGAGATATTGACTGGAGACAGACAGCACCGCCTAAGCTGAGTAAGGGTATGTTGGGCTACGAGAAGAAGACGAGGGGTGATAGGAAGGGTGGATTGGTGGTCAGAGGCCTGAGAACGACACTGGGGGCGGAGAGAGTTGACTTCTCGACCCTGGTCAGTAATTGCACTCGAATAAACCTCAGAGTGCAGGAGAAAGTGAGGAGGCTAGCCACGGGAGACCTTCTCTTCACTCTGGAGGAGCCCAAACAGAAAAGGTCACTGATGAAGCGGAAACACCTGAACGGCCTGGCATTGGCAGGCGTGGTAGTAGCGGATGACTTCACCTGGAGGGAGATTGAGATCGTGAAATGGTTGCAGAAGCTGGCAAAGCAGGCCAGGGATCTTGGGCTAAATGCTCAGGTGCTGGACTATCAGTAGGCCATCTTGCTGGATGGAATTCGGTACAATTGGGACGAAGACTTGGCTGAGCTGGTCAGAGACAGAGGGAGGACGAGTGGAAGGACCGACGTCGCCGAACGAGAGCGAGAGGGAAGCACGAACGACTGCAGAGACAGTAACAATTCTAGTATTAATAATAACTAACTAGGGGATGGGATTGAGGGGTATAATCTTATCAGGGCTTCTTGTTGGAATGTAGCGGGGTTGAAGCGGGAAAAAATTAAGAGAATATGGAATGATTTGAAAAATTTTGATATAATAATACTGATTGAGACACATGTTGTTAAATCCAAGCAAGAAGGCTTGATGAAGAGACTGGGGAGTATCTCTGAAGATTTTGTTTGGAAGCGGCAAGAAGCGACCAAACAAAATAAAAAGGGACGAGGCAAGGGCGGGATCCTGATAGGTTTAAGAAAAAATTTAGGGGACGGGCTGGACATTAGTACTTGGGACAATGGTGCGACTATTTCTGGGATTAATCTTTGGGGGGGTAGAAAGTTCACACTAATAGCTGCCTATAATAATATTGGGATTGGGAAGATCTTGGGAGAAATTAAGAAAGAAATAGAAAAAGGAAGGGAAAAGGGAGAAGCCATTGTGGTAATGGGGGATTTAAATGCGAGATTTGGGATACTCCAGGCGGGGGATGCGGAAGAACTCTTCGAGAGGAGGTCCAAGGATAAGAAAATTGGTACCGAGGGCAGGAAGCTGATAGAGTTTTGTGACGTTGAAGGACTTATTGTAGCTAATGGGGCCATTAGAGGGGACTGGGAAGAGGCCATCACTTACGTCGGGAATCGGGAGGAGGGGGAAGGATCTGTGATAGACGTGGTACTGCATGAAGGGGAACCGGATGTACTGGAAGAGGTTAAAATATGGCCTACTATAGATTCTGACCATCTAGGGGTCGGCATCGCGCTCCGAGGACCGAGAAGAGTAGCTAGAGAAGCGCCGGGACAAGGGGATAAAGACTTTAATGGGAAGAAGGGAAACGCGGCAGGGACGGAAGTCAAACTTGTCTGGAAGTCCGCGCTAAAGGAGGCTTATCAGAGATATCTAGATCAGAAGGAGATAACATAGGGTGACGAAGATGACGTCATCCTCCGTTGGGAAAAGATTACGTCAGGGATTAGGGAGGCCGCGGCCGATTCTGATATGCTGAAAAGGCTGGGAAACGAGAAACCGAGAGATGAGAGTGCCTGGTTAGGGGATGAGTACAAGTTCCAGAGGGCGTTGGCCTTTAAACTGCTCAAAAAGTACCTGAGAAGAGGGGTAGCAGAGGATAGACTTAAGTTTCAGAGAGGAAGGGCTAAGTTAAAGAAAATAGTTGGGGAAAAAATAAAAGAACTCGCGAAAGAGAAACAAGACAAAGTGAGGGCAAGTAGGAATATAGGGGATTTTTGGAAGACACTTAGGTCCTGTCGTACTCGCGTGGAAAGGAAAGGAGAGAAAATCGCTATGGAAACTTGGGTTGAACGCATGACATCACTGCTAGGTGGAAATGACTTGGAAAGGGATGAGGACAGGGAGTGGGAGAAGGTCGAGGAATGGTATGAAGTTGAAGCATTTGATGAAGACATAAGTCTGCCAGAGTTCATACGAGCCCTAAAATCCCTGAAGAATGGGAAAGCTGCGGGTGAGGACGGAATCAACGGGGAGTTTCTGAAGCACCTGCCAGAGAGCTGGAAGGAAGAACTCTGGAAGGTGGTCCAGAAATTCTGGGAAATCAGCACTCTAGTGAAAGGTTGGAATGTAGCAAGAATCTTCCCCATCCATACAGGTGGATATGAGCAGGACGTGACGAATTATAGGGGAATCTCGCTGTTGGATCTGGGGTATAAGTTAATAGCAAGCATAATGGCGGACAGATTGGCTCTTGGCTAGAAAAGGAGGGAAAATTTAATGAGAGTCAGGGGAGTTTCCGTAGGAGAAGGGGGACGAGGGAACAAATTTTTGTGCTGAATTCATTAATAGGTAAAAATATCAAAAACAAAGGGGGTAAATTGTACACCGCATTCGTGAATCTCAGGGCGGCCTTCGACACAGTAGATCGTGATCTATTGCTGGAGAAGATGTGGAAACTAGGAATAAGAGCTCGTTTTTATGACATGGTGAGGGAGATTTACAGGGACACTCAGAATGAAGTCATCACTGGGGAGGGGATATCTGGTAGGTTCGCCACGAGCAGAGGGGTGAGGCAGGGCTGCCCTTTGAGCCCTATCCTCTTCAACTTGTTCATTGACGATATTGATGACAGGTAGGAGAGGGGAGGGGGGGAACAGTCTTATTGCTATATTGCGGCGGTGTCGGATAGCTCTGAAGGGTTACAGAGCATGCTAAACACGGCCCAACGACATTTTCGAGACAACCGATTGGAAATAAATGTGGATAAAACTAAAATTATGATCTTCAGGGGGGGTGGTAGGAGGAAAAAAGGGGAAGAATGGGTAATTAATAAAAAAAGGGTAGAAGTAGTAAATAAATTTAAATACTTAGGTTTTTGGTTCTCCACTAGAAATGTCTATGAAGGTCACGTCCAGAAGATGGCTGGGAAAGGGGCACGTGCAGTTAATGCGGCTTGGGGGGTGGCAACCAGGGCGGGCCTGCACTCGCTGCAGAGCAGATTGTACATCTTAAATGTTTTAGGAAAGGCCGGAGCGACATATGGGACGGAAATCTGGGGTCTGAAGGAACGCCCTCAGATGGAAAGAGTGCAAGGAAGAGTAATTAAAATGGGGATGGGGATTTCACGTATAACTCCTGGCTACTTATGGAGAGCAGAGAGTGGGCGAAAGGGCTTGATTTTCGAGACGAGGCGAAGGGCATTAAATTTTTTGGGGCTAGTCAGCAGGCTGGACGGGGAAAGATGGGTAAAAGCGAGTCTCAGAGAGGAACGAGCACTAGGGAACGCCAATCCGACTAACTGGGGACGCGAGCTTCGAGACGCACGGAGGAAATGGGAAGGGGAGGACTTTCTTGAGGTACTGCGGGGCGGGGAATTAGAAGGGAAAGAATTCAGTGAAAAATTGAAGGAACTCCTGGAAAGGGGGGAAAGAAAACTCCGAATCCACGATGCGGAAGATCCGTCACTCCACATTCTGTCCAGAGTATAAACTTCTTGGGGAATTGGAGGAGACCTGGTATTGGGGGGATAAAGAGATATCGTGGAGGGATAAGGTGACGTGGGCCAGAATGCGCGTTGGGAATATCGGTCATGCGGGTAACAAAGGNAGGTTACGAGGACGTAAGCTGCAGGCTCTGCGGACAGAGCTTTGAGAACCTAGAGAACATTCTCGAGGGCGATGCGATAAAAGGGGGGGTCGTGAAGGAACGCTGGGATGATTGTCAGGAACTAGGTCAAATGGAGCCACTGGTAGAACTACTGAAGAGGAAGCCAGTCTCAAAGCTCTGCAAATTCATTAGGGAATGGGAAAAACTAGTTATAGACTTGGAGGGACAGAGGGAAGATCTCTAGACAACCTCAAGATTATTTGTTTTTTCCTGACCAGGAAGTTCGTAATGGTAGGGCTGGGAGCGGGAGGGGGGTAGGGGGAGGAAAATACGTCGTGAACTATTTACATTTATTTATATTTATTTATATTACTCGGCAGCTCGCGCTAGGAGTACTCCTCGTGTGCCGATTTGAAGGCGTAGACGATGGATGCGCGAATCATCGGTTTTTTTTCTCGATTAATGTACCGGTGCTGGAATGGCTAAGGGCATCCTGGTGCGGTATACACTTCAAGTCCCTGGACCTCAGCGGAGAAAGGCAGTAGGCCGGGGCAATTATTACTTTATTTTTGGGGTTTTGCTATGTACCTTTGTATTTTTTCTTACTATGTTTTCGGTTCAAGCTTTCTCTACGTACTTTGAGATGGATATGGTATTGATCCTGTGATATTACTATGTATATTGACTGGCTAGTCCTGCTGTTCAAATGTGATTACTTATGTATATCACTTACACTTTTATATTTCAAAATTATTTTGTGTCTTGACAAGTTTTAATTTTCCACGTACAAGTTATGAAACCGAAGAGAAGACTCGGAAGGAGTTTACGCCTTGAAGTCGATGACGAGAGTGACGAGAGTCCTCACATTTTATTCTTACATCTATTCCTTAAAATAATCTTAACGGTACGTTTAACCCCTAAGACAGGAAGGGAGCCAATCGCAACGCTAGTTATTGGGGAAGGCTGCCCATTTCACCCCCACAGCATTTAACCCACTGATCTCTATATAATATATTATCATAATATGTTATATAGAGATCAGTGATTTAACCCCTGGCTCCCACCCACTCCTCAGTCACCCCGCTTGTGACGTAGGGCCCAACGTCTGCGAGAAGGAGAGGGGGGAAAACACTTTTCAGAGAAAGAGGGGAATACATAGGGAAAAGAGGAGAGGATGTTTTCGATTTCTCAAGAAGAGGGAGGGTGGTTTATCCCGGATTAGGACTCGAACGAGCGTCTAAACTTATTAAGGGGGTGTTCGCTTTTTCCTGGGTCGAAAAATCGATTTTTTTTACATTTTGTCATTCTAGTATTATTTTAAAATAATGTAGAAAAAGAATTTTTCTGAAATTCCGAATATTGACGGAGTAACAGAGCCCCAAAGCCCCAAAGCCGTGTACAGATAGGCAGATGCACTATGGTTGCAGCATAACAATAGAGTCTTTCAGCGGTTCCTCTCGGTTAGGGACGTGCGAGATTGGATAATAGGGGAGGGGAGCTCCTCTGGAAAACTGTTGATATTCGATAGTCTTCGTACCAATGACCCTAAAATTTGTTTGCAATGAATTTTCCGGATAACTTGGTTTGGAATAGACTTCAGTCTATTCCAAACCCTCGAACAGAGTAGTTAATTTTTGTAGCATAACTCTTGAAACAATAATGGACAGAAAAGGATCCCGGTCACGTCCCAATAATAATCCGCGAGGGAAAAAACCCAAATTCCGTGGTAATAAGTATACCAAAGTAGGTAACACATCATTCGCAAGTGCATCAGCAACTAAACTACGGAAGAGAGCCGCAGAACAATTCAGAACAGGATTCAGAACGTTCTGAAAATGTGCAGAACAGGATTTTTTCGAAAAAGAAGAAGGGGTATTATATGGCGCAGGAATTGCTGATTAAGTGTAAGTATTTGATTCTTTTTTGTATCATAATATCTCCATGAATGGAGTGCTAGACGTTGAACGTCTTTTTCTTCCTGTCACGGGAGCCCTGACCCGCCTCATCCGGAAGTTCAAAGGCGATTTTCTCGGCACTAAATTTCCAAGAATTTCCCAGAACTGTTCGATGGATATTTCAAAAAGTTTTTCACCAATCAATTTGAAAATTTTACTACCTATTTGACATCTACAGATCTCTTGCTCTCAGAAACCTCAAAATAATAGCTTGAATATTTTTAATTTTTATATCAAATTTTTGTGTCGAATTTGCTCGAGAAAATTGGGCCTTATCTGGAAAGGCAAAATATTTCATCAATTTTTTCATTCATCCTATTTATTTCACTAAGGGACAGTGCTAGATGTTCGTTGAGTACTAAAATATAGAATTTTCTTATTTCAGATGTGTTGGAACCTCATCAGGCCCGGTACAATCATTAAATCAGAGTTGGGGCCCGTCAACTTCATCATCCAATCATTAATTCCAGATAGTGCAGGAAGATAAAAAGTTTTATTTCACAAGTGGAAAGATAATAAAAAATAAAATAAAAAACAAATTTGTAACTTTGATTTTCGTGTGAAATAAAAATTGTGGAAAAGTGGGCATTTTCACCGCTCGGAAAAGCGCAGACCCCCTTAAAGTAATTTGGCAATGGTTTTATAACAGGGTTTTATGGAGGGAAAGGTCTGTCCGGGAGGATACGAAATATTGTCAGAGAAATGAGGAAAAACTTTTACAACGGGAATAATGGTAAATAGGAGAGTGGCGAGACACTTTACAACGGATGAGAAATCGTGCAGACTGTAAGGACAGGGGCCTTTATGATGGGATTAACAAATTCAGAGAAAATATCTTCTGGAGGGAATTTTCGAGTTCGCGTGGGGTACTATTTAATAATAACTGTTTGTCATCTTGTCATACAGCTGTCATAGGCTTTGGATATCTGGGAATAGTCTGTCCTTTGTCTTCCTTTTTCTTTATTTTCCCCAACTCAATTCTCTCATGGCGTGGTCAATAATTAATTCTACTTACTTATTTCTATTATTTACAATTGTTTTTTATTCCATCAAATGCGCGACATTTCGTTCGTGAGTTCAAATAATCCCCGCAGAACATGAGCTCCATTAGGGATTTTCTGGGGGAAAATATGTCAACTAATACTACTTTACACAACATGGAGTTACCGACATTTTGTAATTGAGACTCTCCTGAAAGTGAAGAAATTATGTTTTGAAAAAATGTCTGTATGTATGTATATATGTCTGTGGTCATGTGTGTGCATATGCCCCCATAACTTGAGAACGATTAGCGCAAAGAACTTGAAATTTTGGCTGCTATCTGGTACTATTGATACTCAAAACTGGGCTAAATTTCAGCTCGATCGTTTGAGCGGTTCCTGAGATACAGCAATTCCTCAAAAATCATTTTTGGCGATAGCTCCTGAACCATTCGACCGATTCAATTTTTTTTTTCAAAATACTCGTCGTGATAATACCTATCTAAATGGATCGAAAAAAGACCATTACACCCCAAGCATTGTGGTTTTATTCTCGTTCTTTCATTTTTTCATTTTTTTTAAAAAATAATCGAGATAGAAACTTCAAACTTGGTAGGATTTCAGGTCTTGTGATAACAAAGTTTGGTATTTTGGATGAGCAAAATCGGACCAGTAGTTTCGGAGATATTCAACTTTTTATGTGAAACTGTTTTGCTCAATATCTCAAAAACTATACAACCGATTTCAATTTTTTTTTCAAAATGTTCATCTTGATGTCATCTATCTGCATCAATCAAAATATGTATACCCCTCTATAGAAACTTTTCAAGATATTGCCGTTTTTGTATTTTTTTGATCAGAATTCACTCTTGAACCCTATAACATGGATTAAAATCAGGGAAACCTTTTGAAACATTGACTACTAGTTAGGATTGTCAAATAACATTCCTATATCCAATGTTAGGTCAATATATTCAATAGTTACTGAGATAGAACAATTTATCAAAGATTCTTAAGAAGAAAAGGATCAACGCATCTATACTTAACTGTTCATTTTCACTCTAGGCTGACTTAGAAAAATCATATCACATAAAAAAAAATTTTTTTTTCATTTTATAGAAATAGAGAAAATGAGGTAACGTTTTTATGATCACCGCAGCCGCACGCTACCCATGTAACCACTAGTATTTCCCATATTTACTTATTCTCACTCCCTATTTATTCTAATCAACTACCTGAACATAAAAAGTCATGATTGAAATGTTTAAAACAGTAACTCCACTCTCAAGGTATAATATTGTTGTAACCGGTGACAAAGGGAGACGACACAATATTCAAATGGTTGGGGCTGTTTATTAATTAGTTAGGTACAGAAGATGAGTCGTCGAAGAGATCTCCAAAGAGAATGAATCAATCCAAGTTATTCCAAATGACAGTCATTGTCAAGGGGGTTACGTGTCATCTTCAAGATAATGGACAATTGAATTATGATTCCAAGGGGGACACGTAACAATATTATTAAGCTAAATTTCAAAATGTTGCTGCTTCTCTATTTTAATGGGTGGAAGAAAAAATGTACATACGTAAAAGGGGCAGAGTCTATGGTACATCAAAAGGTAATGAAATTTGAGTATTGTTGGCCATAACACTTTCAAAAATACCAACCAATAAGTTTTCATTTCTAAGAAACATGGATCGAGTTCCATTCGGAAGCATACTACCAATGGAATTGGTAGAAACTGAAATTGAAAAAGAAAAATTTACACAAAAAGTAACAGTTATGAGTGATCTGTCAAATAGTTTCTGTCATACTGCTTATTTTTATCTAAAAAGTAATGGATATTTTGTGATGGTATTTTCTGGCATTTGGAGGATGGAGTTTTGTGGCATAAAGAAGGTTTATGCGTATGAATTCGAAGAAAACTGCGGCTACGTCACTCTTCGAGGCCGTTTTGCGGGATGGGGGACAAAATCCCAGTCCGGAAATGAGGGAGGGGGAATACTGAAATGAAAAGAGGCACCACCTAACGATCATATATAAATATGATATCGACTGAACAACTGAAGGAAGGTTCAATTTGCCCCTATTTTATGCTTATATGTAGCAGGAATAAGTTAATCAGTAAGGTTGGGGACAATAGCCGAGGATGTCCAATACTATCAGCAAACATGACATACTCCGTTTTGACCTTCAACTCACGTACATAAAAAATAATTTGAAATCAATGATATTTTCTACATCTATCACATTTATTATTACTATTATTATTATTATTGTTATTATTATATATATTTTCATCATCATTACATATTTTCTTCTTTTTAATTCTATTTTTTCATTACTATTTGGTTATATGTTATTAAAACTTATTTTCTTCTATATTTCCTTTTAAAATTCCTGCTTATTTTTATTTTACAATATATATATATAACTGAGAGGACTACTTAGAAATCTTTAGAATTAGTTACTCGAGTGGGTTCCCTATCCTCAGTGCAGGGGATATGAGAGCCCAAGGATATTTTTATGCAAGAGCATATACCACTTGCAGCGGCTAAATATGTGTATTAATTGGATTTGACACACCAAAAAATGTAAGGGAAAACATCACAAATCGTTGTTATTGAATACTACAAAATATACCTGATTGAAACCTCCGCGAAAATTGTGTAATGAATTGTTCCTACCGTGAAAAGGAGAAAGTAAATCGATCTCGAAATATCTTAAAAATCTCGAATAAGCGTAAGCGTAAGACTGAAACCGAAGCGCCACGTGAGGAGTGAGAAGGCGCGTGCGTAGCACGCGCCGCCCATATTGTTAAAATATAAAAAGGTGTTCATTACGGCGAACGTGCAAGGATTGAACGACACTGAGCAAAAAATTTTCTATCTGATTCAGATATTTCTTATAGAGACAAGTAATTTTTCTTCTATTGTTTGATTCTCCCTGGCATCTCAAGCTCGGGAAACATGTATCGACAATATTAATTCTTTTTTCAATTCAAAATTTTTCAAATAATGAATTATCAGTTTAAATGATATAATCAAAAATGAAAGTACAATTAATTGTGATTTTCTGGAGCGTCCATAGTTTCGGTTCTTTCTTGAACACTGGTTAGTTTGTTGAGTGCAGGTCCGCCCCAACATTCACTGAATGGATATGTTCATGCATATGGTCGACCCCCTGTCGCTTAAACACTGTCAAATAAAAAAACTCGCAAAATATCTCGTTATTTATTTGTGAGAGTTTATTAACTGTATTTTTAAAAATGATTTCCTTTATATGATGATATGTTGAATGACAATCTTTTCTCATTTTTAACCATTGAATGTAATTTATCATGTAACAGAAAAAAATCAGGGATGATTTTTTTATTGGACGTTACCAGAAATAGTACTACCTACCACCGGAAATTTTTGCGTATACAATTCAACCCACTTTACTAGACGGCACGGTAATTTTTATTCTGAAAAATCTCAATTTTTATAACATATTGACAATGAAAAAGTAATAGCAATCACAATGACATAAATTGAAAGAAAAAAAATAATGAAAATATGTACGATTTTAGTGATTTCATTCCATGAATTGCAACAGTATCTGAATAATTGATATATGGCACTCCGAGCTCCACAGGTAGTGAATGGTAATACCTGTGCCACAGATGAGATCGTCTTCCACAAGTAACCTGGCAGAAATAAATGGGAAATTGCTCTATTGTATTCCATTGTGTAGTCATTTTTGCTAATGAATTAACAATATGCTCTCGAATGGTTATTATGCAAATAATTTCCTTCTATCATGTACAATTCCTTGTTTACATTTCATTTCACTAAGTTGAATAGCATTTCTTCGTACTTAATTTTGTCATATTTTCAACTTGAGACGGGTTTTCGTGTTAACCTCTTTTAATGATCAAAATAATTATGAAATGTAAAATTTTGAAAACCCTCACCTGGCGCGACCTTGGGTCAGAGGTTGCCGGGGCTCGATTAATAATTTGTTGAACTGCTGGGCGCCAGTTGATTTGCACAAACCAACAAAGAACGATCAAATGGAAATAATAGGTTCGATTGGAAGACCCTTGGAGTGATGATCGGCGAGAGGAGAGACAGCAGAAATAGTTTATTACTTACGAATGATGCGACAGCTCGGGAATCGACTCTCTGCGACAATCTCCAACGGTGTATTTTATATTAATTGATCGAGGACACTCAAATAATAATAATACAGAACATACAATGAAACAATATTTAATATTCAAATAAATGAAAATATAGCAGAGATTGCTAGACAATGGTAATAGTGTGAACATGGTGTGAAATAGTCGAATATACAGCGTGACAACTCGTGGTAACGCGCAAGCGAGAGTGCCCTTCGACTTGTTGCTGCCCGTCGGGCTCTGGTCCGATCGATATTTTAGGTGCACGCGCCGTCTAATTTGCTTCGCTCTGGCACTCGAATAGGCGCGTAGAAATACGATTTAAATAAATTTCTTACGATAATTTAATGGTTTTAACTGATCGGTTTACTTAAACTATTTTAATTAGGAGATTCCCGAGGTGTCAGATCGGACTCTACGCCGGGGAAATACTATCTTTTCACAAACTTAGTTGAATGTTATATTATCATTATTCTTATTATTATCCCTTTCTTCTGTATAACCGATTGTCTTTGGTACGGTTCCCAGATAGCCAAAATCTGACCTGCTGCCTTGCCACTGTCGACAAAAATTGCTGACCCACTGTCCTGCCACTGTCGACAGTAACTAAGTAGAAAGGTCGACAGTACATCGACAGTAGTAAGAGGATTAATTTAGAGGGTCGGGTTTTTATGGGGCCTCATTAGACCTCTCTTACGAGCCAGGCTTGATGACTCAGAAGGGGTGGTAGACCCTATTTTGAGAGAGTCACGGTAGATGACTCTACCGTGAATTTCGATGGACCAGTAGATGGCAGTAGGTTTATTTGATTTTCCTCGATTGACGTGATCCGGAAGGGAGATAGCGAGCAGGAGAAATGAAATTCAATCCTAAATGTTTTTGTTTTGTATTTTAATCCTCTATAAGTTGGTCTACATCATGGTCTTATTCTATTTTTTAGGGTTCTATCAGAATTAGGAAAAAGCCTCCATTGACGAAAAATTTCCCCTTCTTGTCAAGACAGATTATTTTTTATCGAGTATTGAATGATTTTCGAATAATAAATGATCAATCATGCCGTATCCTCAAAAATTTGAGAGATAATGTGCTCTATCGATTTAATCAATAGACTTCTGTCGCCTAACCATTTATTTCCTTGGCCGATTCTATTAGCAATCCTTCGGCTTTCCCTGCATGGTTTTTTGAAACATAAATGTTCAATAGGTTTCAATTTTTCTATCAAATTTAGTCGATTGAGATATGATCCATGGAAATTCATGGGCATAAACTTTCTTGCATTTTTCTTTCCGTATTCAAAGTTTTTTAATAAAAACCTCGAAAATTCATGCTAAGAAATTTCTATTGGAACAATCCTAACAGGATGAATTTTATAGAAAAACAAAAATCTATCGTTTTCCCTATGAAATGTTTTCGGTTGCACATTTCAATTGAAAAAAGGCACATCAAAGCTATGAATTTTTTTTTAGAGAATACGTGACAATAAATTCGATTATTCGATAGAAGTCGTATAGAAATCTAATGGAATTCCCTAGCGGATGTGCTCGATTTTTCTATAATTTTGCTCCATAAATGCGCATAACAATAATAATGATTAGTCAGTTACGAATAATATTAATATCATTATTGATTTTAATGGAATTGTAACATTTTTGCAATGAGAAAATAAGTGATATTAGATTATTTTTGCCTATTTTGAAATTGTGTATGCATAAATTCTAAAACAGTATCAACAAATTTGGTATTCAAGCGTAATAGACACTAAATCTAACAGTTAAGAGCGGAACGTGGACCATTGTAGTCACTTTGTAATGAACTATATCGAAAGTTGTCGCACCATCCGTGTCCATATCCATATCGAAACATCTCGAATGATGTCTCACACCCATGACTCAGTGTCTCATTGGTATCTTGGCGCTGCAGCGCACTGTCAGACTAGTGACTGTAAAAAAGAAATTATGCAACAATTTTCGTTACTTTTTGTTTGGGTGCGAATTAAACAGATTAACGAGGTTCCTTAACTATTAAATCCCTTAGTTAACTGTTTACGAATGCTATTAATAGTTGAGAAGCCGCATTAACAGCAAGTAAATCCTTCCATCAGTGATAATTAACCATTACATCCGTTTTACCTCACCGTTTCACTTTGCCCCACGTTCAGCAATTTCAATTTCTTGTTTTTAGGGGATTATGTTCGATTACTGGGTTTTCACACATTTTCATCTTTTTGTATTCATATCATGAATTGTAGCGTCAATTAATATTCATGATATTTTTTCTATTATCTTGGGGGATGTACATTGAAGTTATGATCATTTTTCAATTCATTTTCGAATTTGTTATATTTTTAAATATACGTCGAAAATAACTGTGAGCTTATTCGTTCGAATACTGGACGATTCACCCTATCTTGGAAATTATTGAGAACTCATCGAGACATGATGCGGGAAAAAGACGCGGGATTTCCGAACGAACAAAATGGGTTTTCATTTTTTTCGCTAAGTAAAATAGTTATCGAGATATTGATATTTGTTTACCGGAGCACGGTGAGAACAAAGTGCGTCTCTGTCTCACGTGGGAACTTGTATAGTTTCCTCCCTATCACTCTCATGGCTAGCGCGTCGTCTCTCGATGCTCTTCATCAGAGACCGAGACGCACTGAGTTCGCAGCGCGCTCCGATGAACAAATATCGATATCTCGATAACTATTTCACTTGGCGAAAAAAATAAAAAACTATTTCGTTCGTTAGGAAATCCCGCATCTTTTTCCCGCATCATATCTCGATAACTTCTCAATAGTTTCCGACATATGTGCATCTGAAGTGACTGAAAAAAAAAATAATCAAAAGCCCTNCATTGTAGTCACTTTGTAATGAACTATATCGAAAGTTGTCGCACCATCCGTGTCCATATCCATATCGAAACATCTCGAATGATGTCTCACACCCATGACTCAGTGTCTCATTGGTATCTTGGCGCTGCAGCGCACTGTCAGACTAGTGACTGTAAAAAAGAAATTATGCAACAATTTTCGTTACTTTTTGTTTGGGTGCGAATTAAACAGATTAACGAGGTTCCTTAACTATTAAATCCCTTAGTTAACTGTTTACGAATGCTATTAATAGTTGAGAAGCCGCATTAACAGCAAGTAAATCCTTCCATCAGTGATAATTAACCATTACATCCGTTTTACCTCACCGTTTCACTTTGCCCCACGTTCAGCAATTTCAATTTCTTGTTTTTAGGGGATTATGTTCGATTACTGGGTTTTCACACATTTTCATCTTTTTGTATTCATATCATGAATTGTAGCGTCAATTAATATTCATGATATTTTTTCTATTATCTTGGGGGATGTACATTGAAGTTATGATCATTTTTCAATTCATTTTCGAATTTGTTATATTTTTAAATATACGTCGAAAATAACTGTGAGCTTATTCGTTCGAATACTGGACGATTCACCCTATCTTGGAAATTATTGAGAACTCATCGAGACATGATGCGGGAAAAAGACGCGGGATTTCCGAACGAACAAAATGGGTTTTCATTTTTTTCGCTAAGTAAAATAGTTATCGAGATATTGATATTTGTTTACCGGAGCACGGTGAGAACAAAGTGCGTCTCTGTCTCACGTGGGAACTTGTATAGTTTCCTCCCTATCACTCTCATGGCTAGCGCGTCGTCTCTCGATGCTCTTCATCAGAGACCGAGACGCACTGAGTTCGCAGCGCGCTCCGATGAACAAATATCGATATCTCGATAACTATTTCACTTGGCGAAAAAAATAAAAAACTATTTCGTTCGTTAGGAAATCCCGCATCTTTTTCCCGCATCATATCTCGATAACTTCTCAATAGTTTCCGACATATGTGCATCTGAAGTGACTGAAAAAAAAAATAATCAAAAGCCCTGCTTGGCTTTAGATCGCATGGTTTCAGAAATTGATTCCGCGCAATTTGAAAAGAAAATTATCAAAATCGGTGACTCGTGAAGAAAATTCGACGTCTAGCCCCTTTTTTTCGACCGCTGACTGGATTAATACAATATCGAAAAATTATTGTTTTGAGTGGATGAACATCGAAATCGTAAATAAAGGATATTTACTACTGAAAAATGACGAGATTGATGATAGTTCATCTACCCAAAAAAAAAATTATTTCTGGGATATGACATCATTTTTTATATCTTTTTTATGGCATACAAAAACTAACAAAATTGGTGGATTGAAAAAAAAATCCCATGATCGGATTGAGATGATCGAATACTAACTTTTATTCTATGGAATCTCATGAACATTTTGAAAAAAAAAAGTTGGAATGGGATGAAAATTGTTATGCACTTCAAAGCCACAAATACGAAAACCGATGTTTTTGCTTGACGTATGGGGTGAAATGGGTTGTGTCCGGTTGGCTAGACAATTCTATTGAATTTCTACAGACTAGGTGTTTTGAATGTTGAAAGAAAAATATAGAAAGCCTAAACGAAATTGAAATTTTGAAGATTCAAATTCGTATCAAAAATCGGCAAAATCACACATATATTGTTCAAATGGGATACCTTCAGAGAGAGGATGGAATATTCAGTATTTTTGATGGCCACTTGCAAGATCCCTTACAACAGAATTTTTTCAAGATGAATAAGTAATATTCGTCATTTTATGCCAATTTACTCGGAAAGGAAGGCTCACAACAGGGACGAAAATTATGCCTCTGCCCCTCTGCTGCCGGAAATCTCCAAGTTTCTCTCTAAGCCATCGGCACCCCAGCCCCGGGAGTCAGAGCAGGTACGGCAACAGTGAGGTGCGTTTCAGAAGACAAGGCTCAGTACCGTCCACTTGCATAGACAAGACAAGGACAATAGAGTGCAACGTTGCCGCGGTCATGTGGGTCTTCTCCCTAAACGAAATAGGAAAAAATCCCGAATTCCTGTTTTTTAATATTAACAGTCATAGTATCAGAGACCCGATTCAAACTGGTACTTTAATTCCAATTAATTAATTAATTAATTAATATTAACAGTCATAGTGTCAGAGACCCGATTCAAGCTGGCACTTTAATTCCAATTTTTATGAGTCGATTTATAAGTACAATCTATTTCCACAACCTAAGAGAATAAAAATCGTCAATGATCGAAGAAAAAAACTCTTTGGCTATCCAAAAATCATTGATATTGATATTTACAATTTACACTTGTACCTTATAAGGCATGGTGTTGTATGACCGCTATTTTCCCAGATATATTTTCCCGAAACTGTGTTCTCCCCCAGGCATTCATCGAATGTCTCCATTCATTCCTTTTACTTAAATATTTGATTACGGTTTTATAACTTAATCCCGAAAACTCCGAAGACCCAAAATGTTTATTATATCCTTTAATCCCAAAACCTTCGGAATTATTTAATTGCCTCCTCGGTACTTTCCCAGTACCTCGGACCCCTAATTGTACACTTTCCCAAAAACCCCAGCAATATAATCCTTAATCCGGTATTTCCCTGATACCTCTCTCTGCAAACCCTCTCCAGTATGTACCTCCTTCTTACCTCTCCAAGTCCAGCCCTCAAGGCTCATCCGTCATCTAATTAACCAATCAACCACCTTGGGCCCTTCCCCCTCCAGTCACTCCAACCCCTACTATCTATCCTCCGAGGACTTCCTGAAAACTCTCTGTACGTCAACTAGCATACATAATTATTCCAACTGTCGAACTAGTAACATCGATTCAGGAAGATATCCAAAGTATCCCAAAATGTATTTGTATTGAGTCTTAGAATAAAGATTTCGTGTTTAAATTGAAGAAACTTATTTCTCAATCCGGAATCCAACAAAAATTTGGCGACGAGGATCGGGATTCTCCAACACTTCTGCTACAGTGCGACTATGAATTTATATTCATCCTGAAGCTCAAGTGACAACTCTCAAGTTGTTGAATTTGGAGAACGGACTACAAGACTACAATCAGGCGGCATCACGAGAATAAGTGACTACACTGTGGTTGATAGTCCTGGACTTAGCAACTCCGGCACCGTTTGTGGGAACTATCTGCAGTGACCGTAAGTACTGATATTTTGGTTACTCTTCTGACAATTCAAATCCTTCTTTTTTCCTTTTCCTTTTAAAAAAATCCACAATGGCTCAAAATCCTAACAATAAGCAAGAAGCAATGGGTCAAAGCAATCCACAAGATATTCTCCCAACTATTGAGATTCGAAAATTATCGACAGAACTCTTAATTAAATTATTGCCAGAACAATTCGATGGTAATCGTTACGAAATTCGTAGTTTTATTAAAGGAGTTGATGCAGCAATGGAGATTGCCACAACTCAGCAAAGAGAACTTCTTATTCCATTTATTAAAAGAAAAATTACGGGCAAAGCTAAAAATCAAATTGACATCCATTGTCATCTTACAATGTGGAAAGAAATTTCGGAATTATTAATGAATTTATTTCAAGACAAAAAATCTTTCGGTCAATTGTTAGAGGAAATCAATGCAATGAAACAAAATCGCAATGAAAGCGTCACAGAATTTTTCCAAAGACTCGAAGAAGTCTCCTTCAAACTCCTTGCGGTGATTTATAGTGAAGAAAATGATCCACAAATCCTCCCAGGCCGTATCACAATGATTACCGACATGACTCTCAATCGTTTCATTTACCACACACTACCTCACATCTCTCAATTACTTCGGTATCGAGACCTTAAAACAATGAATGAAGCCCTTACTGCTGCAATCACTGAGGAAAGAGTGTTTCGCCCAACCAATAATGGTCATCAATCGAGTCATTATAATCAAAAATGCGCAGTATGTAAAAAATCAAATCACGCGACACACGAGTGTTTCTTTAATAAAAATCAAAACGCGTCGACAGTCAAAATGTCCAAGCCCATTCACTCAATCGAGACAATTTAATCCTCGCAATCAATTAAATCTAAATCAAACAACTCAAAGCGCATATTAAAATAAAATCCCCACAAATCCTCATCAAAGTCATTTCCAGAATACTCAAAATTCAAATGTCCAATGCAGATATTGCAAAGAAATTGGTCATGACATCTCAGTTTGTGTAAAACACGAACGCGCAAATCAGAGGAAATCGCAAAATCAGGTACCAAAGCCTTCTCAAAATTCTTATCGTTCAGTCCACTTCCAGACTCAAAATTTTCAGGCACCGAGCCTCAATCACAATCCACCGCGCTCATTAGAGAATCAGATGTCAAACCTATCGATCCAACAGTAAAGATTTATCAAGAACTAAATGAGAATATGTGAGCACACGTATTTTTTGACTCAGGTGACAGTGACTTAGATTACATTAAACTCAATTGTCCTTCTTCCAAGAGTCCTGACAAATTTCTCAAATTACTCATCGATAATGGTGCAGCTGTCTCCTTAATAAAAGCCTCGAGCTTATCACACTACACCATCACAAAAGCTCAAGAAATCATGCTAACTGGATTAACTCGCGATTCTCCGATTCTAACAAAAGGCGAAACTAATCTTGAATTTTTAATCGATAGTCAAATTCTGAAATCAGACTTTCAAATCATTAGCGACGAAACGAATTGTCCATTCGACGGTCTCATCGGACGAGACTTTATGAAAAAAAATCAATGCGTTCCTATCATTCATGAATCGAAGTTCATCATTGAATCACTCTCAACGTCAATTCCTATTTATACCAACATGCCCCAACAATCCAACACGCACGTAATTATTCAGCCTAGGACAGAAATGATCATGAAAGTGCAAGTCGTAAACCCCCATAAATGGAAAGAAGGAATAATTTCAAGTCAAAAAATCAATGCAGATGATTCACTCTTAATACCAAATGCAATCGTTAAAGTGGATAATTTCAATCAAGCTCTTATTACAATCATAAATTTATCATTGAAGAAAAAGGTTTTTCCAAGACCTCAATTAAATTTGCAACAAATGCCCAATCAAGCCACGGTATTCCACATAGGTGAAACCGATCTATCAAATTTTGAGAATCGTATTAGTCTCCTCAATCAAAATCTTCGACTCTCTCATGCGAATAAAGAACAAAAAGAATCGATTACACAAATCTGCCATGATTTCCAAGATATTTTTCATCTCCCCGGAGACCAATTAAAAAAAACTTGCGCAGCCACATGCGAAATTAAGACTACCGATAACACTCCAATTCACACAAAACCCTATCGGTACCCTGAAATTCATAAACAAGAAGTAAAAAAGCAAACCGATAAATTATATGCTCAAGGAAGCATTCGACCTTCAACTAGCCCCTGGTCAAGCCCTCTTATTATTGTCCCAAAAAAATCAGATGCTTCCGGTGAAAAGAAATGGCGAATGGTCATCGATTACAGACCATTGAACGAAAAAACGATTGGTGACGCGTATCCACTGCCCAATATTGAAGATATACTCGATCAGTTAGGTCATTCTCAATTCTTCACTACCCTTGATCTAACCAGTGGATTCCACCAAATCCCGATAAAAAATGAAGACAAACCCAAAATAGCTTTCTCGATACCTGAAGGTCATTGGGAGTGGAATTCCATGCCCTTCGGTTTAAAAAACGCGCCCGCGACATTTCAAAGGATGATGAACAATGTCTGATCCGGTCTGAATAATGAACAATGCTTTGTATATCTCGACGACATTGTCATCTACGGTTCAAGTCTCGAAGACCATAATCAGAAGCTAACAAACGTTTTCAATCGACTAAGGAAAAATACCCTCAAGCTCCAACCCGATAAATGTGAGTTTTTAAGAGACTCTTGTCAATATTTAGGACACATAATCACTCGAGATGGCGTAAAACCAAACCCAGACAAAGTATCGGCAATAAAACAAATCCCTGTCCCTAAAAATCCAAAACATATTAAAATGTTTCTCGGTATGACCGGCTATTACCGGAAATTTATTAAAGACTTTGCTAGCATTGCTAAGCCCCTGACCAATTTATTGAAGAAAGATACAGAATTTCAATGGACAGAAAAACAAGAAATTGCTTTTCAAACTTTGAAAGATGCCCTCATAAAAGAGCCTTTATTGCAGTACCCAAAATTCTCATTACCCTTCACTTTGACCTGCGACGCATCGAACGTAGATATCGGTGGCGTCCTATCCCAAGTTAGAGAACGGTAAGGACTTACCTGTAGCTTATTATTCCAGAATCCTTAACAATGCCGAGCAAAATTATACGAACACTGAAAAAGAGCTACTTGCTATTATTAATTCAATAGAAAAATTCAGGCCTTATCTCTATGGAAAAACTTTTACAATCTTTACGGATCACAAAGCCCTCACATGGTTATTTAATTGCAAAAATCCCTCATCAAAACTCGTACGATGGCGACTTCGCCTCAATGAGTATGATTACACAATCAAATATAAACCTGGTAGAATTAACTCTAACGCAGACGGTTTATTAAGACTTTTTCCCGAAGAACTGAACACTACAGAAACAGAAACTCCTCCTCTTAACATTTTCGTTACTCACAAATCTAATAAAAGTTATCAAGACTACATTAAATTCCACTACACAAATGAAGATGTAATTGAATATGAAAAGGGAAAAGCGCCCTCTTTCTGAAATCCAAGATCGAATTGTCATGCTCTGGTCCGAAGACCTCGACGAGAATAATCAGTATTCCGATTACGTAAAATCCAATTTTGATAACACGTTATTAAAATCATCTCTGAACGGCTTATTTAAATTAAAAAGTGATAAACAGACACTTTTCTTACTCTACCCCTTCCATCTACATTTCGACAAAATTGAATATTTTGATATTCAATTTTATTTTTTATTTTTTATTTTCAATCCATAATGTCCAGATAATTTACTGTTATGACATTCTTCTAGAATGATTTTTATTTCTTCTTGATTTTTAGGAGTGATTTTATCTGTGTTGTAGATTTTAATTTCATTTCTAGGAAAGATGAATTTCAACATTTCATTTAATTGAATAGATTTTATGTTTGTTGCCTTGTCAGGGGGGACGAAAGTAAAGCTTTTAGTGCCAATTGAGTCTTTTATAGTCATGAGACATTCGAAAATATTTTTATATAAACACAAAAAAAATCTGGGTTTTAAAATCTACAACACAGATAAAACCACTCGTAAAAATCAAGAAGAAATAAAAATCATTCTAGAAGAATGTCATAACAGTAAATTATCTGGACATTATGGATTTAATAAAACTTATGGAAAAATCAAAGAAAGATATTTTTGGTCGAATATGAAAAGCAACATCAGAAAATATATAAGAACTTGTCATCATGCCAACTCAATAAAACTAATTTCAAGCCAACAAAACAGCCAATGGAGATCACAACCACTGCCGAGGCACCTTTTGAAAAGATAGCTATTGACGTAGTACGATTTAATTATTTTTTAACCACCTCCCTGGCGAGTTGAGAGCCCGGTACATGCCGGTGGGGACCGGGCTGTACCGGGCTGTACCGGGCTGTCATTTTTTTGATTAAAAAAGGCTAAATGGCCCCGGGGAAGGCTTTAAAATTGATAAAATAATTATTCATTGACATTCGAACACTCATCTACCCCTCAATTAGTTTATTTATGAGAATAATTGATAATCTAATGAGAGTATCTTGATAATCTAATGTGAGTATTTTTTTCGAGAAAAAGGGGTCCCGGAGTCAAAATATGACTTGAAAATACTTTTGAAAGTGAAAGAGTGATAATTAGTTGCAATTCGCCAAATTTTACTTAATTTTTTAATTACTTTTCTGCGATAATGAGTTTACACATAATGGAGGGCCATAGAAGTGTGAGGAAGTCCCGGAAGATGGCGCCAGAGACAACTGAGTGGTCTTAGTCGGTTGAATCGGCATCATGAGAGCAGTCGCAGGTCGACTGCCTGCCAGATCACGTCATGGGGGTGTGTTGCCGTTTTTTTCTCAATTGTCACATGACTCGAATCGAATTCTGAGTCCATTGATACCCATGAATTTTGACCATTTTTTTCAACCCCCTTTAATTAACCCTTTTCCAAGATGGCGGATGCGATCTCGAAAAAAGGTCCCCAGGAGTATGGTCCTATGAACTCGGAATCGAATTCTGAGTCGATAGGTACCCATAAATTTTGACCATTTTTTTCAACCCACTTTAACCCTTTTCCAAGATGGTGGACGCGACCTCGAAAAAAGGTCCCCAGGAGTATGGTCCTATGGACTCAGAATCAAATTCTGAGTCGATAGGTACCCAGAAATTTTGACCATTTTTTTCAACCCCCTTTAACCCTTTTCCAAGATGGCGGACGTGACCTCGAAAAAAGGTCCCCAGGAGTATGGTCCAATGGACTCAGAATCGAATTCTGAGTCGATAGGCACCCAGAAATTTTAACCATTTTTTTCAACCCCCTTTAACCCTTTTCCAAGATGGTGGACGCGATCTCGAAAAAAGGTCCCCAGGAGTATGGTCCTATGGACTCAGAATCAAATTCTGAGTCGATAGGTACCTATAAATTTTGACCATTTTTGAACCCCCTCAACCATTTCCAAGATGGCGGATGCGATCTCGAAAAAAGGTCCCCAGGAGTATGGTCCAATGGACTCAGAATCAAATTCTGAGTCGATAGGTACTCATAAATTTTGACCATTTTTTTCAACCCCCTCTAACTTTTTTCCAAGATGGCGGACGTGACCTCGAAAAAAGGTCCCCAGGAGTATGATCCAATGGACTCAGAATCGAATTCTGAGTCGATAGGTACCTATAAATTTTGACCATTTTTTTCAACCCCCTTTAACCATTTTCCAAGATGGTGGACGCGACCTCGAAAAAAGGTCTCCAGGAGTATGATCCTATGGACTCAGAATCGAATTCTGAGTCGATAGGTACCTATAAATTTTGCCCATTTTTTTCAACCCCCTTTAACCATTTTCCAAGATGGTGGACGCGACCTCGAAAAAAGGTCCCCAGGAGTATGGTCCTATGGACTCAGAATCAAATTCTGAGTCGATAGGTACTCATAAATTTTGACCATTTTTTTCAACCCCCTCCAACTTTTTTCCAAGATGGCGGACATGACATCGAAAAAAGGTCTCCAGGAGTATGGTCCTATGGACTCAGAATCGAATTCTGAGTCGATAGGTA
>NW_021680699.1:0-171 GCF_001412515.2 Diachasma alloeum
CAGAGAGAGAGACAGAGAGAGACAGCGAGAGAGACAGAGAGAGAGAGAGTGGGAGAGAGAGAGGGATGGAGAGATAGAGAGGGAGAGAGAGAAAGAGAGAGAGAGCGAGGGAGAGAGAGAGAGAGAGAGAGAGAGAGAGAGAGAGAGAGAGAGAGAGAGAGAGAGAGAGAG
>NW_021680699.1:388-26843 GCF_001412515.2 Diachasma alloeum
GAGAGAGAGAGAGAGAGAGAGACAGAGAGACAGAGAGAGAGAGACAGAGAGGGAAAAAGAGAAAGAGCGAGAGAGAGCGATAGAGAGAGAGAGAGAGCAATATCGTTGCGCTCTTTTGTCTCGTACAATTGCGGGGCGGGCACACACCCATATGCTGCATATCATATGGATGTGCGCCCGCTTAAAAATCACTCCCCATTGGCCCACCCTTAACTGCCAATAACTTTTTAGGAGCGAGTCTGATCAAAATTTCAAGACAACTTTTCTGCTCAGAATCACCCCCTGATCCTAGGGTGTTCAGATGTACATGTACTTCTGAAACACCCTGTATAATTTCGACGCTGCTTGCGTAGTCAGCTGTTGTCAACATTGTATTTCTCGTCTGTTCTTTACGCTGAATATTCCGTGATGCCGTACCGATGTAAAATTCCCAATTGTGCAAAAGAATCGAATTACACTTTTTTTTTCTTCTCCCAATCTATTGATTTTGTCCAATGACACGCACATTTTAATAACTCATTACGATAGGAGAGGACTGTGGTTTCCCCTCTGTCACATAGACGTATCCACGTAAAATCACGTCTGCACAAAGCTACAGCTACCTAAAATTTTGTATATTTTTTCGTGATGAGGAAATTTTTAAAATTAAACCCGTTTTTCCATGATTTTTAATTATATTGGTCAATTATTAATTTCTATTTTTGTGGCAAGAACATCCCATTCCGTTCCGTTCAGGAGTTGTTGTGCAGAGGCTCCCAGTTCCTCCTTGAAGATAGTTGGAAGTCCTACCATGACTGATTGAATGACATCTGGCCATCGTGTTGTGGCGTTGCACATGATAGCATCTTTCACTACGCAGTGCCGACGCTCTACCATTCCGTTGGACCGGGGGTGGTTCAGAGTGTTGTGGATATTCTTTACTCCCACAATTTTTTCTAATACTGAGAAGAGTCTGGACTCGAATTGTCACCCTTGATCAGTTGTTTTGTGGAGTGGAATGCCAAATTGGGTGATCCAGTGAAGAAAGGAGACATTGGCGATGGTCTCAGCTTCGATATTGGCCAAAGGTACGGTGACGGGCCATCGGTTGAACCTATCATTTTCAGACAATAACGTAGACATTTCACTGTGGGCAGCTCGATAATGTCCAGGTTTTCATGCTCCAATTGGTTATCAGAAACGTTGATATGAGCAAGCTAGATGCGGTTGTGTCGCTGGTTCTTTCATTTCTGGCACGCAATGCACTTTCGGCGCCAGCGTGCTGTGTCACACTTGTTGCCAGGCCAGATGAATTTTTCTTTTTCTTAACTGGTATGTGCGAGAGTTGAAAGCTCGTTCTCGTAAGTACACAATGATTGAAGGGCGTACTCGTCCCGTGGATGCGTCGCAGTAAATAGGGTGGTTATCAATTATCAGTCGTTGGAGCTTGCACGATGAGTTTTCGGAGCTGAGCAAGCTCTGGAGCTCCTCGTCTCCTCGACGAGCTGGATGATCCCCAGCTGTTTCAAGGTTTGGACCTGGTGAATGTCGATGGCGTTGATGCGTGAGAGCGCATCAGCAACAACGTTATCTTCTCTTTTGACGTACACGATCTCAGTGGTGAACTGCGAGATGTAGTCGAGCTGGTTCAGTTGTCTTTGAGATGCTCTCTCTGGACGCTGTAAAAAGGCGGAGACGAGAGGACGGTGATCAGTGTTTATGACAGGCACTTCCTTCCAGAATGTGCGGGAAGAATTTGATGGCTGCGAAAATTACCAACAGCTTTCGATCATAAGTACACTATCGAGTCTCTGTTGAGCTCACGTTTCGAGAGCAGAAACCGAGGGGCTTTCAGGTATTGTCCTCTAACTGTTCCACGGCTGTTCCTATAACAGACTCTGATGCATCAATTGAAACTGCCATAGGTGCTGTTGGAGAGAGGAAGTTGACTCCAGCTGCTGAGGCAATCTTCTTTTTGCACTGGTCAAAGGCAGCCTCTGACTCTGTCATCCAAGGAATCTTCCGCTTATCATTCTTCTTGGATTTCTTGGTGAAATCTTTGAGGAGAGCTTGGTCGTCCGCTGCGTGGGGAAGATATTGTCGGTAATAGTTGACTATGCCGATGATCCTGCGGAGCTCGGTGACGGTCTCAGGATTCAGAAACTCAATTATGGCTTGGACCTTGATCTTAGGAGGAGAGAAACCATGACGATTAAACTTGTGTAACAGGTAAACTTCTTCGTCTTTGCCAAATTGGCTTTTGCTGGAGTTTATGCAGAGATTGTTGTCCTGGAAGATCTTGAAGATGGTCTCCAGATGTTACAGGTGCTCTTCACAGGTCCTGCAGAACAATCTGAGATCATCAGTGTAGCTGACTGCGAAGTCGATATTTTCTAAGAGTGTATATATTGACGCAGAAACATTTGTGCACCATTGCGCAGGCCTGAAGGCATGCCGAGGAACTCGAAGACACCAACAGGTGATGTGATGACTGTCTTGACGATTTATTTCTGGGCCATTCGGATTTGGTAATATGCGCACACGAGGTCAAGGGTTGTGAAAACCTGGCGGCCATTACACCGTTGCAGGACATCCTCGATGATGGGTTGCGGGTACCGGTCAGGCACTGTGTGTTGATTGAGATCACGATAGTCTCCTATCGATCATCAGCCCCCCTGATTCTTCGGTATTATATGGATGGGGCTCGTCCACTGGCAACTGGAGGGTCTGATTACTCCACAATTTAGCAGGGATTGTATGTCATCATGTATTGCTTGCAGCTTGTCACCAGCAAGTCGTGTAGGTCTTTCGGCAAATGGTGAATGTCTGGAGAGAGGGCTGAGCTGTCAGTGGTTACATTGGAGATACTGAAGATGCTGGTCTCGTGGAACTCTCCAGGTGCTGAAAGGTTAGTTTATGGATCGATAAGACGTTTGCTCATGAGGTTGAAGAGCAGAACGTAATGTGTGCGAAGGTCTGCATCGATGATGGGGGTTTTTATGTTGGCGAAAGTAAAATTCCACTTCTGGTCGCGGCGATGGCCAATGTTGAGACTGAACAGCTGTTGATGACAGCAATTAGTTTAAGGTCTGCAGGTTGAGAGGTGCAGCGACTCCAGGAAAGGGTGACTACGGATATCACAGATCCTTAGTCGAATCCTTAGTTGGCCTTTGGATTTGTCACAAACAAATATACGAAAATCTTTTATGGTGGCATTATTTTTAGAGTCCGGCCTGCCCCAGGCTGCCTCAGATGGAACCTAGTTCAACTATTGCTGACGTGGTGTGCTGGAGCGTCAGCATGGAGGATGAGACTGACTAGCCCTCTATCCACAACGCTCATGGTTTAATCAGAGACCCCTCTGGCCCGTACGGGTGGCCGTGGAAGAGCGTGACCGAGAGTGAAAGTGAGATCCTCTCTGGTTGATCGGTTCTACTTTGGAATGCAGCTGCTGGAAACAGTAGTACAGAGTCTCCACTGCCTTCTCCATGGCGCTAAGCCTTTGCTCGAGGAGAGTTTTTCGCCTGTTGTGATTTTGGTAGTCTGCAGCTGCCATCATACTTAGCCTACTGGTGGGAGAGATCCAAAGGTTGAGGGTGCCCGGTTGTCAGTGCATAGCCATGCGCTGTGCACCAGTATAAAAGCCAGTACATAAGCTTGTCCAAACATTGGTCAACGGACTGAGAAACACGTTTCATGATGTGCTGTTCAAGAAATGTATATTTTTCTTCAGCTGATGGGGCCTTGATTGTGTCTGAGATTTCTCTTATGTGCTGACTCTGCAAGGCGTCCATGACGGCGTCATATTTGCTGTTGTCATTTGTAATGCGTCTGTTCCTGAACTGGGTCTCTATTTGTGTGAACCAGGCGACAGTCTTCGCCACGTCCAGTCGGTGAGAATCAGCCAAGGAGATTTTCTAATAATAACTGCCTTGTGTAGACTTTGTCGGTGTCCTTGGATTTTTCAGTACCTGATCATGCTGGTTACTGTGTTTTCCGCCATGTATTGGTTAACGTGGGAGAGGCATGCTGGAAGTTGGAGTCTATCTCGTAGCACGCATTGAATGGAGGTAAGTCGGTTGCGTAACGTAATTAGCCGGGATCACGTCGCGGTCATCAATTATGGAGATTTTCCGGTTCTCCCATAAATAGAGTAATAGTTCGCGTATTATGAACAAAGTATATTTATTCAGTCAACGTGGTTAATACTTTTTAATTTAATACAACTGTTAGAACGCCACAGCTGCGATGGTTAGACAAAAACGAAGTAAAAACGACAATGGACTACCGGAGATTGTCGTCGGTGTTCGTTTTTCCTTTTGGGGGACTGGTATATGCTTGCGGCGTTGGCGCTGTTAGCGGGCTCCGTTCGTAACGGTGAGATGCGACTAACGCTCAGCAGCCATAAATATACTATCTCCTGATGCATTATTTCTCAAATTATTATCAAGACGATATCAGACCAGACCATACTATTCAATCTGAAATGATCGGAGCGATTAACTGTCACAGGCAGACAGGAAAAAAAAATTGTCTCATTTCTTCCGTGTCTTGCTTGTTTGCTCCGATTTACTCTACGTCTTCTAACCCTTGCGAGGTACGATCTTTGCAACGTTTCATTCGGGCAAGGTTTACCGCTGGGATTTTCGATTTCGCTACATAAATAGGTAGCGTATTTTTTTATTCCATCTGTGACCGTTCTATTTCATTTCACAGTCACCATCGGACTTGAAAGAAAAGTTGAGATATTTCAAATTAGACTAAATATAGTACCAATACAGCTAATTGATGTAACGGTTTGTGTCTCATGCAACTTTTCAATTGCACATTTTACGTTTTCGAATGGACCTTTCTACTCATGACGTTTCAATACATGCATAAAAATACGTAACATATGTCAACCTGAAAGAAAAAAACGGGAATGAGTCATAGTTCAGTGAGCTGTTCATATCAATGATTTTGGACGGACCCGGAACAACTCTCGTAAATGTTTTTTGCGGTGATCCATAACTTGCTTTAGCGCGCAGCGAATATTCTGGTGCTGATATGTAAATTTTTGCAGGTCCTTCGAACCGAAACTTACTTGGCCGAAGGCATGTACAATGATGGTGTAGAGCTGGTGGACACCCTTCAGTGATAAATAATCCCCTCACTAACTACTTTTTTCACGAATTGCCGATCCGCTAGTACGACGCTGGTGGACTCCACCACGCCTTTCTTCGTTTTCACCACATTCGTGAACATTTTCGGCTAAATAATAATAATTTCACATTACGAACATTTTTATAAAATGAGGCAACTCATTTTATAATTTGTTGATACCATTATTTCTAAATTAGATGCATTTCGCATAATTTCTGTGGTGATTTCAGTTATTTACGAATTGTTTATTACGGGAATTTGAAGCTTAACAATTTATTATTCCCTGATTTGTTCCGATTCCGAATGATTATAAAACAGAACTGTGCAGTTACTAAAAAATTACGAGTTCTGAAATATGTCTTGTGCCAACAATAGTTTATTATGTCACGTCATCAGGTTCTATTTATATCAAGGCTCGCAATATCAATTCACATTTGTCATATAATATTTTTATCGCCCAGCGGCGTTGTCACTTTCATCGCGGCATCCCCAGTTCACCGGCAACGGGACAAGCGTACCAACGAAAACTCTACCGACATGAAACACTACCGAAATAATCCCTACCAACGTACCACTCGAACCCACCAAACTGATTTTCCGACAAGCCTGCCGCGTTAGACCACTATCGATGGTGCAACGGTACCACGAGACAACCGTACCATGCGACAAGCCTACCCAATTATAATTCTACCAATGGTGTTCAGACCACTCAATCCGTGAAACTCTAGCGCGGGACAATCGTACCCAGTGACAAGCCCACCGGATTATACCTTCTACCAATGGTGTTCGGACCACTGAATCCGTGAAACTTTACCGCGAGACAACCGTATCAAGTAACAAGTCTACCGCAGAATAACCCTACCGATCTAACAAGCCTACCGCGGTACAATCCTACCGGCCAAATTAAATTCATCCTTTAATAGTTTTTCATTCGTAATTTTTACACGGATGAAAAAGTCTAATAGAAAAATGCAGCGAATGTGCAAGATAAATGAAGTGAGTCGTTATGGCTGTGGCTTCCACTGAAATATACTATTTACTGGAAAGGGCATTGCTATGCCAGACTTATTAACGGAAAACGAGCCAGAGCGGAGTAGATTTTGGGGGCCACCTCTCACTCTCTCAACGGTGCGCATGCGCGTAACGTGCCAAATGACAGACGGTACAAGCGAGTTCAGAAGCTTAGGTTGAGTTATGCGCAGTGAATTGGTGTGTTAAAGATTGTTTTGATGCTAGAAGGATAAATAAATATTGGGACGTTCTACTTTTTCATCACAGCATTGGAAAGATTAAATAGAGATCAGGAACTCGAGAGATGTTCTTGAATTTAATGAATTAATTCCTCTTGAAATAAAAGTTTATATAATTCAAATATCAACTTTCTGTTGTCAGGAATTATATTGGACATACCGAAATTTGAAATTCTGAATACTGAGGACAGTGCAGACTCTGAGGAGGTACTGCTCCTTGTGAGGAGTGTGAAGTTTGCAGCGCGAGGTATCGGTAAGTCAGGGTTCGGCTTGCTTTCGGCGAGCCTCGTATCCGATTTACCGACGCCTCGCGCTGCAAACTTCACACTCCTCACGAACCTCCGCTTACCGTCCTTATGACACAATATACTATTTTCCCACGCTTCACGGCGTGTGGTTGGGACATAACTTTATCCATAGCCTAATGAAGAAATACCTCATGATTCTACAATTTTCATCTTCATATTTCTTACTTTGAGTTTGCCTTTATGATACGTCAGGAGTTTTCCACCATCATCGTTCTCCAGCAATTCTCCAAATACTTTGAGGGTTTTTGGCGCTACTCCAAATTCCTCGGCCTTCCATTGCCGCATTTTACGTACATTGTTATGCAACCGCTGTGATGTCCAGAAATCTTTGTCTTGCTTGTTTAGTCAAATACACCTCTTTTCTCTTAGAGACTCTCAGGGAGACTGAGAATCTCTAAGAAAAAAAGTCAATAGTACTCATGTAGGAAACATGATTCCTAAGGAATGCCATTCATACCCGCTGCAGTCCACATGACTTAAAGATAAAACCAATACCTCATTTCCTGTCGCGGATAAGATAGAGGAAATCTCAAGAGAAAAAAATTTTTAATAACAAATAATCAGAGAAAATTAATCCAATGTGTAATTCTAAACATGAAACTGCTGCCAAGGCAATACTGCAGGTGTTCGCGAGCATGGTCAAGCACCTCGCCTGTCGCTTGCAGCACCTGAGAATTGCTGAAGAGACAGATCCTCCCACCTTGGAAAAATTTTGAAGTGGGAAAATCACGCCACTTTTTCTACCAATAAAATTTTGACGCGAACCTTCATGATACCCGCACTCCTAAAAATTTCATACTGCCCCCGCCAGTCTAGAAACATCTTCGGAGTTGCGACTATCCCGGTGGAGTCTTTCTAACGTGGAATCGATCTGTCTCTTCAACCCTCTTTGTAATAATACGCATACAAGTCGATATTACGCGCAGTGACTAATTAAATAATAGTGAAATTAGTGATCGGACTGAAGTGCACGGGGATCTGTGATTCTTTAATCGAAAGTAGCGTTGGCTCTTGCATTTTAAAGGATTAGTTATAATTATCGAAGTGTGGACATTCTCAACAAACTAAGAACTATTAATAAAAAAAAAAAACTTAAAACTTTTGGATTTTAAAGTTTAAACATTTTTGTTAATTCGAGTGGGTGAACGTGTTTCAAGGACAAGTATTTATAATAGTGTTAATTGAAACTATTTATCACTGGTAAAGAAAACGTCTTTGGAAAATCGAAGGACCCGTACGGAAAACGGAATATATGTGAAATATATGTAAATTATATGTACATATATTTCGGCGAAAAATGCAATACATCAGATATACGCTGAATATATGGGAGCACATATATATTACCCATATATATTCGACATATATCTAACATATATGTAAGATATTTTTTCGGCGAAAAATGCAATACATCAGATATACGCTGAATATATGGGAGCACATATATATTACCCATATATATTCGACATATATCTAACATATATGTAAGATATTTTTTCGGCGAAAAATGCAATATGTCACATATATGTCACGTAAAATTATTTGCATATATTTTTTTTCCGTGAGGGCAGCCACAATATAAAGTATTCAACATAAGCAGTGAGTAGAAAAAAAATGAACTATTTGAATAGAAATTTGATCAAACTGCCTAAATCTCCGAGAGAAACCCTCCAAGCAAAATTCTGTTTTGACTTTAAATTCATTCAAACTAATTATTTGTTATAAAAAAACATTTAATCGACTTGAAATCTTTGTTATATAATCCAGATAAAAGGAAATAAATTCAATTCCGTTAAATTAGAAACATATCTCGGAATCTTTTTCTTATTTTCCTCCCATCCTTAGAAAACTCTTCGAACCCCCTTTTCAAAAAGTCAATAAAATTACGAAATCAGGTAAGAGCTATAAACGAAACTTAGCGTCGTCCAAATAAATTAAATTAACGGTAAATATAAAATTAAAATTTCTAAACTGGATTTTGATTATTAATTATTTTCTAAAAAGAATTCTAGCTCCATGTCACCGGAATTCCAAATAAAATTCATAAAGTTGTCCTTCGAAGCTGATAACGTCTCCGGACATAACAGCTAGAATTTTCATGGCGCAGTCGGTAGGACGAACTTAAGCTTCCTTTGGCTCTTACCGCCCATTTAAATAAAAGGAAATTTATTCACTTGGATCACAAGCAAATTTCCTTCTAATAAATAAAAATAAAATTTTGAGAAAAACATTTTGTTTCAATAGTTCTGGAGATATATATCGTTATATTTCATATTTTTGATTTCAAAAAAACATAAATAAAAAATTATATATATATCACTTTAACTCGAAGAACTTGATTTTCTTCCTATCTCTTGAAAATCCAATATTATTAAAATATAAATTCAATTTGATTTAATAACCAAAATTGTTGTTTGAAAGTTTGATTATTTAGAATCATGTCTAACGATAATACAATTAATATCACGTTCACTGGTGACCCCTCCGCCACCAATGGAGAAGTTGGTGGAAGTCACGAGGATTATGTAAAAGCACGCGATATTGCCAATAGGATCCCCATTTTCTCCGGGACCACTCAACATGCGTCTTTGGATGAATTTGAGTATGCCATTAGAGTAAATTTACTGTCCATTCCCACTGCAAACGGTAAAAAGGAAGAGTACATTTGTCAAATCCTGAAACGCCTTTTTTTTAAGTTTGGTCCGGAAGAGGGAAAAAATAGTTTAAAAATAAGCGCAATCTCGTTCAATTCCACTCAGCCGATCTCGAGTTATTAAAAGTTGAGTCAAGTCCGTTATTTGAGAATTCTACAAGACGTATAAGAATAGACAGTGGAAAAAAACTGACATCATTCAACTATCAATAACTCGAGATCGGCAGAGTGAAATTAAACGTAATTGCTCTCATTTTCACCTTATTTTTTCCCTCTTTCAGACCAAACTTGATGGAAATCGCAACGTATGTTTATGGAAATTTGGAGATTGGTAGATTTTAACTTTGCTTGAATCTTCTCTAAAATGCCAATGAGTTCAAGACAATTCTTGTAAGTTAGTGAAAGTATAGTGTGAGAATATACTGAGAATATGTGGTTAAAAATTCAGAGCAAAAAAAAATGATGTTTTTGAGATATCCTAATTCGAAAATGAAAATGGTTTATTTCATAACTCAGCTAAAAATGGCCTTACGACCTTTCATCACCGATTTAGTGAAAGATTTTATCATGTATTTTGGAAATCGTGATCATTTTTCTGGTCATTCCAGAAATTAGAGTCTATATGAGCGTTTTTCGAAATCTAGTCCAAAATATCGAAAAAAAAGTAAAAATTGAAAAATCCTAACTTTGATATACTTCTATACCAAAGGTTGAAAATGTCAGGAGTTTTTTTTTCAACTCACTGAAGTAGGAAGGAATTGGCGGCCAAATCCCCGACATCGTTTTTTTTTTAATTGGTTGATTTGACGTTGATGTGCCCGTTATCAACTAATCGATATCATTTTCTGAATATTGAAACCGTAACGTTTTATTGAATTTCGAATAATTAATTTTCGAAGAGTCTTTCTGTATTGGTATGTCTAAAGGTTTACTCGTCAATATGTTTCCAGAATTTATGCAATCGATTTTTTCTACTCTGATCATTTTCATTTCTTCTACAAAATCCAGGCTGAGGAGGCATTCCAAAACGTTGGATTCCATCACGGGGATCTTGAAGTGGTGTATCTATAACGAATGATGAATATAAAAACAGAAATATAGTCTATGAGATGATATTCTTCAACATTCTCTATCTTACTTCATAACTGATTCAAATTGCCATTCAAAATGCCAAGTTCCTTCTTCAATATTTTTTCAAACTCCCACATAGTTGGTCTTAGTTTTCGTACTTCATTCTGGAGAGTGGATATTACTTCGTCAATGGTTTTATCTACAATTTCTGATTGAAACCCATTCATCTCATCGGCCAAGCCTTCCCACTGTCTGTTGATATGTGACTTCATCTAGAAATTGATAAAAAAAAAAAAAAACAAAATGAAAAACAACAAAATTTACGACACTATTGAATAAAAAATTATTTAAATTAAGAAGGAATCCATTTTTTCCATCAGCTCATTCAGAACATTAATGTCTCCATAGAATTATCGAACGTTAGGAATAAAACTTGATTACTATTGTAAGTGGCGAAATTCTTTTTTACTATTGCTTGAGATTATTCTCAAGCAGAAAGCTAGTGGTATGAACCCCAACCGTTACATCTACTCATATTCTACCTGTATAATTACTTAGGAGCCTCGTGCATCTGTGATTCCTCATTAAATTAAGGAGGGATGTAAGCAATTTTGTGGAAGTGTAACTTCTTTTATGACCCAAAGCCATGGAACTTCGGCAAGTCTTTATTCTAACTGTTCTACAATGATGGATTTATCGATCAGATTTCCGTTATATTGACGTGTTAAATTGACAATATAACGGAGACAATCGAAGACAATCTAAGACAATATAACGAACATCTAAGCAATGAATCGATCATCGTATAACCGTTGAAATGATGGTTTACCAAAATTCCATGGCATTTGACGGTGAAAGAATTTACTCGGGCAAAAAATTGCTTACATCCCTCCTTAGTGCAATTTGGTGTTGCTTAATTCCACATCAAATCAAATGTTACTTTTAGATATTGATAATCTCCAAATTTGTCGTTTCATTTTATCGTTTTAGTTTTAGTTTTAGCGGGCTTCTGAATGGTCTAAATTATTTCTTTATTTTATTCATTATTTCTAAAAGAAGTGGAATCGGTTGCTTAGTTTTAGAGATATGGCATAGCAAAGATTTCAAGAAAAAGTCGAATATCCCGGAAACTACTGATGGGATCGAACCCATTTTCAATAAGAGGCATTGTTATTATGAGAGGGAGATTCTGTCCCAATGTCAAGTGGATATCTTAATTTTGGTACAAGCTTGAGTGATTACGACGAATGTTCGGAAATATCTCGAAAACTTTGTATGGAAGGGTATAAATGTTTCAATTTATTTAGAGAGAAAGCATCGAACGAATATTTGGAAGACGAAAAAATTGAACTCGGTCCACTAACTTCGAAGATTTTTGCAAAAAAAATTTTTTAAAACGAATAACTTTTTCTCAAAAACTATTGGATCGATCGGAATGAAATTTTGCATAGAATTAATCTTCATTGAGGTCTATAATCTGATCAAATTTGATGTTTTTTGTGATACGTTTAGCCACTGAATTACTCGATTAAAGAAAAATTGACCAGCCGGGAGGTTGTGGTTTCAGAGCATTCTACATCATTTTTAATCAAAATTAGAGAATGCGAAAATAGGATGATGACAATGCTCTCATTCCGCAGCAAAAGAATGTAGAAATATATGAATCAAAACTGAAATTCAAATATGAGAATCAAATCGTATTGGTTGAACCATATGTATAGTCATATGATTCAATCTCTTCAACTACTCTTTATAATCGTTCTTGTTCGATCCTGTCTTCTACTGATTCAACTACAATACTTTATCACACTAGAAACAGACGCTGGCCATAGGGGGGAAGGAGAAAATCAATATGGACGAACCTTAGATTATTGAATTCCACAGGTATTTGGTAGGTGACTGACAAATGTCTTCTCACCAGTAGTGAAATACACCAGCTCACTTTCAATACTCTCTGGGATAATAATTACTTCTGGTACACTAAAATCTACTACCTGTAGCAGATGAGTGAGTAACTGAACGCCTTTATACTCATAAGGTGCGACTGATAACTCTTGTCCATGAATGAAGCATTTGCGGTTCACAAGAATAAAATTGTGAATTCTGAAAATTCGGTTGTTTTCCAATTTCACAACGGTATCATTAGTTTTCTCAGGTCTAGTGTAATTTATACTTCTCAAGACCATTCCCCTATAGATTGAACGCTGATATAATATTCCGGATACCGTAGGATCATTTAAATATCTCGCCAGAACACGGTCAACGGTTTCATTTGTTGTGCCAGCGCCAATCAAATTGACACCCTCCTCAGTTCTCACAGCATTACTCAGCATCTCAGGCCCCCACAAACTAAGACAGTAATCGCGACAAACTTCCGTTTTGGCATTGTACACAATATTAGAATGGAGCACTCGCCTCAGCAAATATCGGTTGAAAATTTGTTGCTCCACAGCGTGGGGGGAGAAGGTTTCCTGTTTAAAACGAAATAGTCCATTCTCGAAAGGAAATGTTGAATGTGTCCAGAGAGGACCACATCGTCTGACCGACTCTCCCAAGTGTAGGCTCACCAAATGTAAATTAAACGTCATAGCAGCAAGCCCATACAACTTTTGACAGTCGGCAAAAAATTCCAAAGATTGCTCTTCACAAAGCTGTATCTCGTCTTCGGTGAATTGAGTACCTAATAGTTTCGCAATACTCGCCACAAAGAAACAGTACGACTGGAAGCAGTCATCGTCAAGAATACCCTTTAAGCAAGGAACACTGTAGTGGAGTAGCCAAGACCGCCATTCAGAAGCTTTTCACTTGGCGCTGTGCTTCAAGGGTCTTGGTAGTCGATGGATTTCTTGAGGTGGCGTCATTTTCAAAAGATGTTGTTCAATTGCGTGCCGCTCAGCAGGCTTCAAATATCCACTCAAATAGTTTTTACTCGTCCATATACTCCAGAGTGATTTCACAGTTCCTAGCAACACGCCATGCAGATAGTCTGGAGCGAAGCTCCAGACTAGATCCAAATGCTTCAGAGGTAAGAATGGTGGAGGTCCTTTGATACCACGGACTGATATGCCGGTGGTACGAACGGCTTCGATATCTCTCATATTCGATTCATGAGTCCTTAATTCAATGGGCGTTGAAGATAGAAGGTAGCGAATGACATCTTCCGCATATACTCCAGGCTCGTAACAGTAGCTGCATCCCCAACGACCGCTAAATTTGTAGCGGATTTGGACAACAGGCCTGGCAGAAGAGTCCAATGGTATTAACATACATGTAAATTTTAGATTATACTTTTCCCCTGTAGAATGACGTGTGAAAGTAATTCCATCGGTCATCAGATGATTAGTCTGTTTAAAGAACTCAGAAAAATATAAATCCATTAATTGTGGCTTAGGCTCAGTTGAGGTGATGAATAATCCAGGCAATATAATATTTTGGAAACATTTTTCCAGGTAACTCATTAATGTGGAGTTCAATGGGTCACATACTACGAGAAGAATTTTTGAAAATAGGAGGGCCATCCGTATTCAAATTATAAGTCAAAGTACCCGGATTATAATCTTGAACCGCCTGATATAAATCACCGTCGCAAATATCCTTCATCACTCCATCCTTCTCTCTGTGTCTCAAACCTGCTACAGTTTCTATGAAGGGCTCTTGAATGTTCGGATCATTCACGAGCAATCGCAATTGATAGCTCACATCAATTGATACGAATCGATTCGGACCATTTTTTTTAAGTTCAGTTTCCATTTCACAATTTTTGCACATCATTTTTTCTCCTTTCTGAATTTGTTGATTCGAAGGTTTCGAAGTCAAAATTTCTGAACATTTTTCATTGGGACAAAAAAAGTGTACTGTCATTTTGTCTCCAGGAGGACTAAAGATTTTGTTCAAATAATAATCTGAAACATTCCAAGTTGCAAATTCTGTACCAGCCAGTATCTTCACCAGATTCAATATTGCTCATCGAGCCCTCTTCATCAAAAGCATTTGTGTACAGAGAACCACCACCATGAGCAGAACATTTGAAACCGTCAGCCCTGCAGCGGGAAACATCATCCGATCACCCTGAACCGTATTCTTATCAAAGTGAATCTCGTCTTCATCAGAGGAAGAATCCTCGTATTCAGACTCCTCTTCCTCCTCCTCACTTGAATCTCCACTCGAATGACCACTCGAGTCTTCATCAATCCGCTGATTCGCATCACCCCCTGGGTCGTTTCCAGGAATATAGGCACTTCTAATGTTTTCATCAATTAATTTTTTCATTTTTCCATCATGATAAGGTAATGATTCATTTTTCACTCTTGGATTTTCATTGCTAGATAATTCATCATCTCTGTTACCGAAGTTCGTATCCACTGATCCCGGGGCCAACATCTCATCGTTGGTCTCATCACTGGAGCTGTCATCAAGATTCCATTCGCTATGGCCTGGAAAAATATTAAGATTTGGGCATAAACATTGGGAATGCCTTACTTTTCCTTCAAACGAAAAATCTGAGCTTTGCTCATTCCCTCACCTGCCATAGTTACTGGGTTAAATGTTCTCCTTCTTTTCCATCGAATTCGAGTTCTTTCTGAAACGAACTTTTCGGCTCGAGGACCTAACATACATGTGTTCTTGATCTTTTTTCGGGGTTTCTGCATCGTGTTTTGGAATGATTCAATTGCTTCTCTCCGGTCAAGATTTGAAATGATCTCGCTAATCTATCATCAGAGACCTTGAGTTAATAATGAATGAGGGAAGCAGGAAAAATGTCAAATGATATGCAAAATTATTGCGTTCAAGTATCGCAAAGGTGATGTGGATAAAGAAATTGGTTGTAAATGCTTCATCCTGTTGTAATGGTTGCCCTCTCATATAATACGCATAATATCAAAACATGGACATAATGTATTGTTCATCAATCCAGCCACCTATTTTTTCGAGGACTTGGAAAAAACTGATCAAGATCAACGCTCATTGCTAGCTTCGCTTACGCGTATTGTCTCTCGGGTTTTTAACAATTCGTCTCCTTATTTCACCTTCCAACCCCCTATGCTGTGTTCACCGAATGAGGAGGAAAAACCTCAATTTACCGAAAAACCTGACCAGCTACACTAGTGCCTTACGAAACTGTGGCTCGACAATGAAACTGTGAGGGTGAGTGCCCATGGAACAAAATCCATGCACACGGAAACGCATCCGTAAAATCAATCAGATCGCAAGATTTCCCCGCCAATTTTATTTGCTCGATCCTGATTGGTTACGCAGATACGTCTCCGTGCGAATTTTGTTCCATGGGCATTTACCCTGAGAATTAGAGCGTTTATAAATTTTGACTAGTAGTGAGATCGAACCAGAACCCATCGCGTGTTACTTTCGCGATTTAACCGCACGAGTAAAAAACCCCATCGCAACCGTACGGGACAAAATTTTGTTGTAGTAATTTTCAAGTTTCTGAATTTGACAAGTTAATAAAAACAAGTCCCAGAGAAGGAATCGTGAGAAGTAGTACAGAAAATGTTTTTTTTTTCACAAAAACCATTGTAGTGATGAGTAATCAGTATACTGATGTTGCAATTCAAAACCATGCATTGCGACTATAATCTATCTATTCCATCATTTTCATATGGTTGACAATAATAAATGGTTATAGTTATGTGAGCGTGAGTATTTACTGGTGTATTTTTTTTCATTCTATCCGTGAGGCAGAGCTCCACGGGCGCGCCCCGTTTTGTGAACCCTTGTGTATGGACTTCATGATAAAAAGTAATGTTCGTCTTCCGGTAGAAAACAAAAATCTAGATCACATAATGTGGTTATCTACGAATGTAGAATCATCTTTACGAGTTTAATTATCTAATAGATACATAAGGGTGAAAACCCATGGAGTTTTGAATCACACAAATACGTCTCCGTATGACCAAAAAGAATAGAGCAAAACGAATTCACGGGAAAATTAGCAAAAATGCATTTTCGTATGAATAGTATGAAGCGCTCCGTTTAGGGTTTCCGGATGGAAATGAATAATTTTTCATCTGATACGTAAATTCATATTTCCATGATCAATGGTGCTTGCCTCTACAATAGTTAGAGGATATAACCAAATCGAACAGAAGAAGAGTTCCATGGTCATTGCTAAGTATGGGGAAGATCATAGGGTTTTCTAGAAAATCTGATCCGAGGGAACACAATTTGATCATTTTCGTGATTTGACAGGTTTCGTATTGATTTGAACGTGATACATGGAGACTGGTATTAGTGCTATAAATCACATCCAGGTGATCACGGAAATATTCTAAGGAACATTCGTTTACACACTTACATGCGGTGATGGAGACCGTTTTCTCTTAGAACTCCTTCTACCTGCCTCAGGTGAAGTTCTCTTAGCTCGCATCTTATTACGTGTATCGCCACTATTCGGTGATTGTGAGCTCGACGAACCCGACCTTGGCGATTGATCTCCCATATCTTGCCGGAATCCTGTAACGGAGCGATATTTGAATGCATTCATATGAATTTTCTTTGTTATTTTTTTCGAATGGAAGCATTGTAATCGATCAAATTGAAGTTTTCGATATTTTACGTAATATCACCCCAATATGATCCACGAAGCCCGAAATTGCAATTTCTAGACCGTGTCCGTAGGTATGTTTATGTGTGTATGTAACAAACTTTGTTCTTCGATTGCTCGCTAATGAATCAACCGAATTAAATCTTTCTTTTTTTAATGTAAGCATTATTGGGCCATATCTATCGCCATTGACTGAAATCCACTCCATTGATTTTTTTTCTATTTTTGAATTTAAAAAAATGTATTTTTCACGATAACTAAGCAAAACTTTGCCCTTTCTTTCCAACCAATGTGAACAAAATATTTAAATTAACTTCCTTTAATGGAGAATAAATTAGAAGACAAGACTGATACAAGGCAACATAAATAACGTATCATTTCAAATCTAGGATTCCGAAACGTGAAAAATCTGGTCTGACAAAGAAAGCAATGGACGTTTGAAACTTTATTTTTGAGTTTTCCATGTCAAAATGCATGAATACATAAATTACGCAATTTTTTTCCAGAAGTTGAGAAAATTTCAGACGAAATCTATGGGTTCAATTTTTGGTTATTCACAGTGGCTCGTAATTAGAATTAAAAAAAAAAGAAGTTTTCAGAAAAAAAATCTTTGATATCTCCGCCAATAATTAAGTTAAAGACTTCCGGTTGCACTCATTTTTCTTCATTTGGACTATAGCTTTCAATAAAAAATTAAGTTCAAACTTTAGGGGATTCAGTCATACATTCATTACATTTTTAATAAAAGAAGATAAATTCACAATGTTTACTGTAAAGACTTATTCATTCCTCAAACTTTAATTCACCCTCATCATAATTGAAATTATCAGTCGTAATGCCCCGAGTGCTCCAAAATTGTCGAAAATTTTTCGATAGTTTTGTCGCAAAACTTCTCCTGATCGTTGATATGCAGGGAAACTTGAGAAAAATTTTCTACAATTTTGGAGCACAAGGGGCATTCGGCTGGATAAGTTCCTGTATTTGAATTCCAACCGATAGAAATGCAGTATTTGACGTTTTTGCGGGTTAAAGCCATATTCATACGGGAACATTCATTTATTATAACAGAAAATTTTCACTTGGTTGCCATGTGACTAATTGGGAATAACCGAAAAATTATCAGTAGTAATACCCCAAGAGCTTCAAAATGATCGGGTATTTCTCGACAACTTCGTTACATACAAACTAATATGTCAAGTTTCGTAGGTTAAAAAAATCCCGAGCGCTTGCGCGAGGGATTTTTCCTGCGAAACTTGGCATATTAGTTTTTATGCAGGGAAGTTGGAGGGAAATACCCGATTCATTTTGAAGCTCGAGGGGTATTTTGAGGATTATTTTTTCTCTCAGAATTGCAATCAAAAGAATCGTTTGTGGTTGTTTGGTTCGTTGGCATGACAGCGGGGAATATCCGAAAAATATCCGAAATAATACCCTAGTAGTAGCCCCAAATGCAACGATTCTATTGGTTGTAATTCTGAGAGAAAAAAATGATCGAAATAATTCTCCCCCCCACTCCATCGCAAAAAGTCGAATACTGAATTTCTATTGGTTGGCAATTCAGCTGAGAGGAATTATCAATTATAATACCCCAAGACCTTCAAAATTATCGAATATTTCCTGTTGTGTACAGAATTTTAAAATTCTTAATATTTGACGAAGATTTTATTCCGACTTTTATTCGTCTTGGAAAGTTGTCGTTTGGCTGCAGTCGCGAGGCAAAAATCGGTGAGAATCAGCGCATTTTTGAACTCACACCTTCTAATCGCGCTCACCGATTTGCACGTGTGCTCGAGGAGTGATGACCCACGCACCCTCGTCGAGCGCATCGCAACACGGTGATGTTCGAAAAGAAATCAGTCACGGCTATATTGTCGCCGAATTAATATAATCATTGGCTCCTGCGTTATTCCTCTCGCTACCCCAACGCCGAGTTCGTTACCCTTAATCTTGGGCTCCCAACCGATCGGTAAACTGTACGGAGTGAAACGGGTGATTTTCGCAGTAAAAATTCCCTAAAGACACGCGTCAATTACGCCGATCTTCGTAGACGTGTTACGGAGTATATCATACGCCGCGGGTGTCCCTGATTGGACTCAAGAATTTTATTTCGATATTTAACGAATAAAAGAAAATCGGTTTTGTGAAGTTGGAGTTTAGTGGACGGTACCTCATCGTTTTCTTGTAAACTTGGATAACGTAAAGTGACGATGAGTTTGACATTAAGAATAACATTGAAATCGAGAAGGAACTAGTTTAAATCCAGAAATATATTTTGAGACCAAAAAAAAGGAAATTCTTTGGGTGAAAATTTGGGACAATTCAATTTAAAATTTGGACACGACTTCTTCCGATCACCCGCCGTTGCCGACGGCCCGGAGCAGACGTGCCGATAGGAGCCCAAGGGGAATTCGACCACCAGTCTGGGATTAATTAATCGGCTGTAACCATTTAAAAGCGGGGTGAGCTTATTTGGATTTTGTCAAGGAATAAAATCACCGACTTTCCTCGACGCGACGAAACCAAGTAAAATTAATTTTTATCAAAATTTATTGCGACATAACATCAAGGTCAATTCTCTCTCGCTCTCTCCTAAATTGGATAAGGTTTATTTTTTTGAATTACCTTAATTCTTAAAATCCTATATATACAAACATGATTAAACGATATGTCAATTTTCATTTTGTGAAAATTTGAAATATATCTGTCATTGGGTCAATAAATAATTTCGGGGAATTCCGTGAGTTTCATTCGACTTTTGGCTTGGTAATCAAAACTCAAAATATCTACGTCATTTAAAATAAAACGAGAATCTGGCTCGCACGAGCCGACGCAAGGGATGTGTTCAACACTTTAAGGTGGGATCCATAAGAAATCAGTCATCTCACGCAAGGACTTCGTAAGTCATGTGATAGCTGACTTAATTCATTAATTAATGGTATAAAACAGACCTCCGTCTGATTTTATAACATTCCCGAAAGTTTTGTTGCATAGCAACGAGAGGGATCAGTTTTGCTGATTAAAATGCAAAATGATCCCGATCGTTGATATGCAGGAAAACTTGAGGGAAATATCCGATGAATTTTGAAGGTCGAGGGGTATTCGGAGGACAATTTCTTCAATTCTGATTTCGGCCGATCAGGATGCAATGTTCGGGGTTACGTGACACATTTCACCAAAATATGGGGAATATCTGTCAGATTCGTAGAAAAAAAATTGAGAAGTTACAAGGAAATTATCAGTCTGATAATTTCCCCGGCGCCGGGGAAATTATCAGACTGAAATGTGTCATGTAACCCCGAATACTGCACTCTGATTGGCCGAAATCAGAATTGAGGAAATTGTCAGTCAAATTCATCAGATGAAAAATGAAATTATCAATCATTTATCAATCGGATGTAAATTCTGAATAAAACCAAATTTATTGTGAACATAAATTCTGCCCTCATTTCGAATATGGCTGAACCCGAGGGGCTACTCACTCCATAATTGAGTGACACCATGATTTCGAAATGAAGACGATTTCGGATGAATTCGGCAGTGATTTCGGTGATTTCGGAAAGAATGATTTCGGTGATTTCGAGCGTCAGAGCAGGTGAATTCATGATTTCGAATGATTTCTGATGATTTCAGATGATTTGATCAATTCGAAATCAGTGATTTCGGAAAAAATGAAGTCATTGAAATCACGAGGAATAAAGTTAATAAATCATAGAGGTGGGGCACAATGGGTCGTTCTAAATTATGAAACATAAAAGCCGCCTATAGGGTTCAATTTCACGAGGGTTACGAGGGTCCAATTCAACAAGGGTCACGAGGGTTCAATTGAGCGAGGGTCAAGCGTCTAGAGATTTCAATTTCACAAGGGTCACGAGGGTCAAGCGGTTCAATTCCACGACCGTCAATTATGCTATAAAGATTAGGGCTAAAAAACATGAGTATTTTTAGTCGCTAGGGTGAAGCCCGTTAACTCTTGCACCTAGAATACAAAATAAGAAATAAATACAGAAACACGAAACTAACAATGAGTGAATTCTATTTTTCACTAAATAAACTTTACAACAATGCAATTATAAACCTAACGAGTGATCCTACGAGAAAATGTCAAATGAATTTTTTGTAGATGAAAAAATTCTGTACAAAAAATGTTTTATGACTTTTCCCTTTAAAACCACTCTTCATTGAGATAATTAAAAAATTAACANAGAATTGAAACCTTTAGGCGCTTGATCTTCATCAAATTGAATCCTAGTCACCCTCGTGAAATTGAACCCTTCAATCGCGTGACCCTCGTTGAATTTAACCCTCAATTTTGACTCTTATTTCTCACCATTTTTCAATTCCGTGGATTTTTATCCTCATTTGCTACTTTCATTTGTTACTCTTATGCCTGACATGTTAATTTCAATGATAAAATTCGAAGTTGTACGGATGGCCCCCTCCAAGATTCATTGATTTCGGACGATTTCGAATGATTTCGGAAGGGATTTCGAAAATGATCGGAGAGCCGAAATTACTTGATTCCAGTGATTTCGGCGATTTCGGAGTGATTTCGGAATGATTTCGCACCGGAGTGGCGCCATGATTTCGGGAGTGAGTAGCCCCTCGACTGAACCATACAATCGGGTTAATTGAAACTAAATGTTCAGGTTTGAATCATCCCCAAATAAGGGGTTATTCACACCCAAATTGGAAGTGATCCAACCTTTATGGAGATTCCCTCTATTTTGGGGTGAATCAACTCCAAGAAGGGTTGAATCAACACTTGCAGGGGTTCAATGAACGTTTGTATTTTCTCTGTGAATTATATAACGTTTCCGCTCGCACCGCGTGGGCCGCACGCAGGATCCGTATACTACACGCACGGAATTTGTGGGGTTTCTCACTATGGGAGACGCAGACCTCTATGAATTTGCTAAGTGTTACCCGCAAACAGCTTCCGAATTTTCAGAGTGTTACACGCAGGTGTACATCAAATATCTGTGTGTCACACGCAAATGATATTCAAAAATCTTAATGAATCCGTAGCAATTTCATCAATGAGGATTGAGAATTCCTCTTAACCCATTGAGTCACGGAGCCTTTTCCTACTTTTCGCCTTTTTGTAGTAGTGTGCGTGCGCCGCCGTGTTTTTCTTATGGCGCACTAATNGCAGGTGAATTCATGATTTCGAATGATTTCTGATGATTTCAGATGATTTGATCAATTCGAAATCAGTGATTTCGGAAAAAATGAAGTCATTGAAATCACGAGGAATAAAGTTAATAAATCATAGAGGTGGGGCACAATGGGTCGTTCTAAATTATGAAACATAAAAGCCGCCTATAGGGTTCAATTTCACGAGGGTTACGAGGGTCCAATTCAACAAGGGTCACGAGGGTTCAATTGAGCGAGGGTCAAGCGTCTAGAGATTTCAATTTCACAAGGGTCACGAGGGTTAAGCGGTTCAATTCCACGACCGTCAATTATGCTACAAAGATTAGGGCTAAAAAACATGAGTATTTTTAGTCGCTAGGGTGAAGCCCGTTAACTCTTGCACCTAGAATACAAAATAAGAAATAAATACAGAAACACGAAACTAACAATGAGTGAATTCTATTTTTCACTAAATAAACTTTACAACAATGCAATTATAAACCTAACGAGTGATCCTACGAGAAAATGTCAAATGAATTTTTTGTAGATGAAAAAATTCTGTACAAAAAATGTTTTATGACTTTTCCCTTTAAAACCACTCTTCATTGAGATAATTAAAAAATTAACAAAGAGTTTAAAAAATCAATTTATCGTTAAGTTTGCTTCTTCATAAAACTAGAGTTTGTTAAAAGTGTAAATATTTCGATAAAGAAACATCCGTCGAAAAGGGTCATAAGGACTTCTTTGTAGCTCACAAAATTCTCTTGAATTACTTCCTCGATAAATTTCATCTATTCTCATAATTTATTTTCAAATGCTACAAGATCGATAATGGACGTGAAATCAGAGTTCTAAATGGCCACTCAAAACATAATCTATAATTTTTATTACGCAATAGGAAATTACTATTAAGTTATTCGAATGGAAAAATTTCTAATCCTTATAATAATTGCCACTTCAAATCAAATAATTCCAAATCAAATAACTCCATGAAATTGGACCCTTTAGACGCTTGAATCTCATCAAACGGAACCCTCGTGACATTAAACCCTGCAGGCGCTTGACCTTCGTTAAAAAGAATCCTCTTGATACTCGTGAAATTGGTCCTTTCAGGCGCTTGACTCTCGTCAAATTGAACCTTCGTGCCCCTTGTGAAATTGGTCCCTTCGAATGCTTGAACCTTGTCGAATTGAACACTAGTGAACCTCGTGAAATTGAACCCTTTCGACGTTTGACTCTCCTTAAATAGAACCCTAATGACCCTCCTAGAATTGAAACCTTTAGGCGCTTGATCTTCATCAAATTGAATCCTAGTCACCCTCGTGAAATTGAACCCTTTCGACGTTTGACTCTCCTTAAATAGAACCCTAATGACCCTCCTAGAATTGAAACCTTTAGGCGCTTGATCTTCATCAAATTGAATCCTAGTCACCCTCGTGAAATTGAACCCTTTCGACGTTTGACTCTCCTTAAATAGAACCCTAATGACCCTCCTAGAATTGAAACCTTTAGGCGCTTGATCTTCATCAAATTGAATCCTAGTCACCCTCGTGAAATTGAACCCTTCAATCGCGTGACCCTCGTTGAATTTAACCCTCAATTTTGACTCTTATTTCTCACCATTTTTCAATTCCGTGGATTTTTATCCTCATTTGCTACTTTCATTTGTTACTCTTATGCCTGACATGTTAATTTCAATGATAAAATTCGAAGTTGTACGGATGGCCCCCTCCAAGATTCATTGATTTCGGACGATTTCGAATGATTTCGGAAGGGATTTCGAAAATGATCGGAGAGCCGAAATTACTTGATTCCAGTGATTTCGGCGATTTCGGAGTGATTTCGGAATGATTTCGCACCGGAGTGGCGCCATGATTTCGGGAGTGAGTAGCCCCTCGACTGAACCATACAATCGGGTTAATTGAAACTAAATGTTCAGGTTTGAATCATCCCCAAATAAGGGGTTATTCACACCCAAATTGGAAGTGATCCAACCTTTATGGAGATTCCCTCTATTTTGGGGTGAATCAACTCCAAGAAGGGTTGAATCAACACTTGCAGGGGTTCAATGAACGTTTGTATTTTCTCTGTGAATTATATAACGTTTCCGCTCGCACCGCGTGGGCCGCACGCAGGATCCGTATACTACACGCACGGAATTTGTGGGGTTTCTCACTATGGGAGACGCAGACCTCTATGAATTTGCTAAGTGTTACCCGCAAACAGCTTCCGAATTTTCAGAGTGTTACACGCAGGTGTACATCAAATATCTGTGTGTCACACGCAAATGATATTCAAAAATCTTAATGAATCCGTAGCAATTTCATCAATGAGGATTGAGAATTCCTCTTAACCCATTGAGTCACGGAGCCTTTTCCTACTTTTCGCCTTTTTGTAGTAGTGTGCGTGCGCCGCCGTGTTTTTCTTATGGCGCACTAATACACTGCCGGACCCTCCACTCCTCTCACACGTAGACGATTTTCGACGATCGTGACTCAATGGGTTAAGCTTCCTGACTTTATCTGATGGATCTGATGGATATGAATTTTAACAAAATGATCAATATTTCATTTTTGTTCATAATTTTTTGACGTGAATACGTCTATGTTTTCGGTTTGAGGGGCATTGTGTGCAAAGGTTCTTATTCACTGACGCCATCTGTTGCCATATAGGAGAACTAATGGAAATTCTAGAACTTTCTCGATTTTTCTACACAATTCTAGGTTTTTCTAGAAAATTCAAGAGAATTTGGGGAGTTTCTAGAAATTTTGAGGAAATTCGAGGGGTTTTTAGAAAATTCGAGAAAATTCTAGGAGTTTTTAGGAGTTTCAAGGAAATGCAAGAAGTTTCTAGAAATTTCGAGAAAAATAAGGGAGTTTTCTAGAAATTTTAAGGGAATTCAAGGACTTTCTATGAACTTCGAAGAAGTTTAACGAAGAAATTTCTCGAGAATCTAAGGAGTTTCTAGAAATTTCGAAGGAATCAAGAAGTTTCTAGGAAATTCGAGGTAATCAAGAAGTTTTGATTCGTATCGTTTCTCTAATTTCAATCAGAGGGTAGTTGAAATCGTCAAAATCAACAATTACCAAGTTTTCACTCAGATGCGAAAAGAAAATGAAAATTTCCATCGTGTGGCACACAGACGTTGGAAAATGATATGCGCATGACGCGCACGTTTTTGAAAATCATTTGAGTTTGAAACAGAGATAATCGAGGTACGCCTGCGTGTAACTGTCTAGCGTATAACCCTGCGTATAACCCTCATGGTCTACGTATAGGCCTCTAACGCATCTCTTGATGTGTGAGTAATTGTTTTACATGTGTTGTGTACATACGAGGATTCAACCCCGAATTTTAGCATCACACCCCAAATAGGTGGCGCTGATTGACGTATATGTATATGGTTACACATGCTCCAATGTTGATTGTATGGTACCGAGGAGATGCGCTAGAGGCCTATTACACGGAGAAACCCCACAAATACACTGCGCGTTGTACGCGCAACCTGCGTGTGACACGCGCGGTACGAGCAGACACGGGCTAAATCATAGGTGAAAAGAATGTGGAGAAACTCAACTTCGAGGTTTTGGAAGCTTGTCATAGGGGAAAACTGGTGAAAAATAAGTACCTCTAGTTTCGACCTGTTTTCACTACAAAAAGTCCCTATTGAATTCCAGTAGTTTTTGTCGCGTTTTGTAAGTACAAAAAAACTACTGAATTTCAGTACGAAAAAAGTACTGAAAATCAAAATAATTTTAAATTTCATTTTTGACCTTCATTTAAACCCTAATCTGACCCTTATTTCTGACCTTTGTTCTGGATCTTCTTTATGGGCCTTATTCTGACCCTTACATATGACCCTTATTTTTAACTCCCATTATGGCCCTCATTTTCTACCCTCACTACGACCCTTATTTCTAAACCTTAGTTTGACCCTCAGTTTGACCCTTATTCCTGGCCCTTATTTTCGACCCTCATTCTCACTTTCATTCTGAACTTTACTTCTGATACTAGTTTTGACCCTCATTTCTGACACTCATATCAATCCTTATTTCTAACCCCCATGCTGACCCTTACCCCTGACCTTTATTTTTGACCCTTATTTCTGACCCTTATTTCTGACCCTTGTTTCTGACCCTCATACTGACCCTCACTTTTCACTCTCACTACCACGCTTATTGTTGACCCTCGTTCTAACTTTTATTTCTGATCTTCTTTATGACCCTCAGTCTGACCCTTACATATGACCCTTATTGTTTTTTCATCGAGAATTCGTAACCCCTCCCCCCTCCCATTTTTGAGTTTTTCAGCGACATCTCCGAAACTAATGGAGATAGCGATTTTTTAATGAAAAATTGGG
>NW_021680699.1:26895-37921 GCF_001412515.2 Diachasma alloeum
AAAAAAAAAAAAATGGGGGGGGGGGGGGTGGAACAGAGGTAACGAATTCTCGATGAAAAATCTGAAGTCCTCCCCCCCCCTTCACCGGAGATATCGCTGGAAAACTAAAAAAAAGGGGGGCGAGGAGGGAGGAAGGGCATAACGGATTCTCGATGAGTAAAACAAAGATGCCCCGCCCCCCTTATTTTTCAACAAAAAATCGCTGCCTCCATTAGTTTCGGATATATCGCTGAAAAACTCAAACATTGGGGGGTGTGGAGGGAGGAAGGGAGGGGGGGTAATGGATTCTCGATGAAAAAAAAGCAGTTTCCCCTCCTTCCCCCCTTAATTTTTCTACAAAAAATCGCTATCTCTATTCGTTTCGAAAATATCGCTGAAAAACTCAAAAATGGGAGGGGGGAGGGGGTACGAATTCTCGATGAAAAAAAAAACAAGCAGTCCCCCCCCCTTCCCCCTAATTTTTCAACAAAAAATCACCATCTCTATTCGTTTCGAAGATATCGCTGAAAAACTCAAAAATTGGGGGAGGGGGGGATTCTCGATGAAATAGTATATTTCATGCCCGAGCCTTGGAAAACAGATCACCGTCCCCCACGTGCAAAATTGCCTTCCGAGCCGAAGGCGAGGAGGGGGGGGGGTTCGGTAACGGATTCTCGATAAAAAAAAAAAAATGTCCCCCCCCCTCCCCCTATTTTCCAACGAAAAAATGGTATCTCCATTAGTTTCCACGATATCATTGAAAAACTCAAAAATGGGAGGGGGGGGGTACGAATTCTCGATGAAAAAACAATAAGAGTCATATGTAAGGGTCAGACTGAGGGTCATAAAGAAGATCAGAAATAAAATTTAGAACGAGGGTCAATAATAAGGGTGGTAGTGCATGAGAGTAAAAAATGAGCGTCAGAAATAATGGTCAAAATGAGGGTCAGAAATAAAGGTCAAAAATGAAGATCAAAGATAAGGGTGAACAGGGGGGTTAGAAATAGGGGTTGGTAGGAGTGTGAGAAATGAGGATCAAAACTAGTGTCAGAAGTAAGGTTCAGGATAAAAGTGAGAATGAGAGTCAAAAATAAGGGTCAAAATGAGGGTCAAACAAAGGTTTAGAAAGAAGGGTCGAAATGGGTGTCGGAAATAAGAGTCCTAGTGAGGGTGGAAAATAAGGGTCATAATGAGAGTCAAAAATATGGGTCATATATAAGGGTCAGAATAAGAATCAGAATAAGGGTCATATATAAGGGTCAGAATAAGGGTCAGAATAAGGGTCATATATAAGGGTCAGAATAAAAGAGTCATAAAGATGATCCAGAATAAAGGTCAGAAATAAGGATCAGAATTAGGGTTTATATAAGGGTCAAAAATGAATCTTAAAATTATTTTTATTTCCAGTACTTTTTTCATCTGAAATTCATTAATTTTTTTTTCTTACAAAACGCGACAAAACTACTGGAATTCAGTAGGGAATTTTTGTAGTGTTGAGAGGGCAGGAGGGTAAAAACAAAACCATCGACATGCGGAAAATTATGAGTTCCATGAATTCCTTTCGTTTGATGAATTCCGAGGCTCAAAAGTTATCATTACCAAATCCGTAGCATCACGAAAGTGTGATGGAACAAATTGATGCTGGGCCCGAGATGGATACATAAGATTCATAAATTATTCAAGATACGAAATGGTTGACGATCTGGGCGCTGCTATGATGCTTGGGTGCATCTGATGAAGTGCAAAAGATGTCCAAGATGACGGTGATGTCAGCTGTGAGCTATCTCATTCTTTTAAACTTTTTTTAAAACTATTTATCCCCCTTAGACTACCCTCAATATGTTTAATGACACTTTTGTGGTGCTCAGAATCTAGTGATGGTAGGTTTTGAGGCTCTGAATTCACCAAATGAAGAGAATTCGTGTAACTCAAATTTTCGCACATTACGAATTTTTTTTTTACTCTCCTCCCCTCTTAAATCTCCCCAATAGATTTTCGTCCACAGATGGCTAGCAATATGTCGCCAAAGCAGACATCGATCGTTGACGAATTAACAGAGGGTTATTGACGCAATTGGACGGCAGAATGTCGGCAATTCTGAGAAGTGTCTGAAAATTGATGATGATTTAGATATAACCGTTGCTATCAATCAATTGCAGCGAGTTTGCTCGTTGGGTGTGCTGCGGGATTGCAACTGATATCAACTATTTCAACTGATATCAACTTGATTCAAGGTGAATGAGCAGATTGACTTGCGCCAAATTTCCTACTTATTTAAGGTAGTAAATGGTGAGTTGATCCAAGTCGAATCAATAGTAAATCCAAGTTGAATTGATTCCAGTCGCAGAATCTATGTGAATCAATCCTAAAACGTCAAAAGTGTAGTTAAGCGTAGTAAGGGTACAGAGATGTATTGGAATTCACTGGAGATTGTTAAGTCAGACTCCACTTGAAGTCAGTCTGAAAATTGACTCGATTAAAATCGAAGGAATTCCTTCAATGTAGTTAAAGGGCCTCTGTAGAGAATTTTGGCAAAATATGAAAAGATGTTAGGGAACTGAGTATTCCATATAATAATCAAAAATAATTAAAAAGGAATTATAAGGTTAAACTTCTGAGTAGTTCTGTAGACGAATGCAAATTCGTCCCTTACTCTCCGAGCTGTTGTCAATGTGCTGGCCAGTATAGCAAGTTATATGACAAATTCCATCGATTTAATTTTATTCACGAGCTACCATAAATAGCAAAAGAAAAGTTGGAACGCTTAGATTTTGAATCATCTCAACTCTAAAATTCATAAAGAAGTTTTCAAATGGTCATTTGGGGTAGTCCCCCATCCTTTCTATTGTTTAATTTTGTAGTTTCCGTTATAAAGTTAAAGAAATTTACTAATCAAAATTTATTTTCATCTTTGGGGCTCTCAAGAATTCAGAAGTGAAATGAACAGAAAAACAATAAATAAAACTAATATTATTCCTCTCACTATTGAAAAAGCGTGTGCAGCCTGAGACACTCACACCAAGGGATTCTTGAGTCGAAGATGAACTCAGAGGCGGTATTTGCTCTCGGTATTTGCGTCGGTACTCTAGCTCTCATTCACACCGCTCGTCTATGCCGCACATCGCCAAACGCCGATTGCACACAAAAAGTAACGTGCACATAACGAAGCTTCTCGCCGACTCGAGAAGCAGCTTGCTGTTCAAAGTACTACTGGCGATATTGTTTCACTGGGAAGTGCTTGTAGGTTATGCATCAAGCTCTCATTACAACACAACAATACTTAGCTCGGTTGAAAAATATCGCCAGTTGTACTTTATGCATGGCTGTTGTGGAGTTATGTGAAGACGAATTCACAAGTGAACGAGGCTTCGTATAGGCGATCAAATCCGTTTCACACAACTCAAGGTTAGGCCCCAGACTTCCCCCTGCATGCACAACCCCACACAATTTTCGTTGTGTTATTTCTGTATGATGCGAGTCTCCGGATCATCTCCGAACTTCATTTAAACAAATGAGAAAAAAAATCAGTTACTAAATAATGAACTCTAATTTGCTTTCGGGACATAATCCGATGGATATGCCAAATTCGCGTTCATAATCTAGGGGCCCTGACCTCAAAATTCTCCTCCGATCTCCTACGTTCATCCTTCAATATTATAAATGTTCTGATTCGTGTTGATGATAGATTTTTGGTAACTACTAGGAGCCATATTCTCTTCCCAGTTTTAGGTCGGGGCGTCCCGTTCATTCCCTCTGACTGCGTCCGACAAGTTTTGAGATCTTCGAACGGATTATTCTCCACAATGATTTTCTCAATTGTTACTTACGTAATATGGTGATATGTGTCCTTGAAATATCCTGGTATCCTTGATAACACGTTCGGTTAATGTCAGGTTGTGTTGCTTCCCTTTTTTTCACGGCACTCGAAACAACACTTCATCAGTAACACTTCATCAGAAACACTTTATCAGAGAACATGGCGACGAAAACAGCTTGACGCTTGGGCCGCTTGGTCGAGACAATTGAGTTGATTCTCCCGGGCTGTAGATGGCGATGCCGTAAGTTCCCCCACTCCTTTCGTAGCAGTCAGTTGGTGGCTGTAACGGCCGCAAGACATTTTAATCAGTGCTGGTTAGTGCCACAAAAATAGAAGAAGTTGGTGGCTGTACGCTTGCGCTGTGAGAGCCAGTGAGGGCTGCGAGATGTGACTCTTCACTGCTTCGCTCCGACTAGATAAATATATTCCGAGATCTTCCCTTAGTTCAGTAAAAAATATAACAATTTCGCGGTCGTGGTGGTTAGTGAATCCTTGAAATTTGGATTACTCAACAATAACAGGATATTTCATGTGAGTATTTCTCAACTGTTACGACCACGTAATCGATCCGTCAGTGATTACATGTGATTTTTGGTTCTATTATCGTGGCTAGTAAATATCTGACTAAAAAATCAGTGCCGGTCGCTTGCTCCCGGTTGCGGTACAACCGGTAGGAATTGATGGAATTGGGGGTGACCCATGATGGGTGAAGCCCATAACTTCACGACCAATTGCTTTTTTTCCTTTAATTAGAGAAAGAATTCCAAGTTTTCAATTTTTGGGGTTATTGCAATACGTCCTCCCTCAGCGTCTGGAACTTCATAATTATGTGATTATAGTACCCCGGATAAGAATATTTTATCTACATATATTCTTAGATTCGTCCGTTATATTTCAAATACATGGATTATACATGGTTTGTGCGTGTTTACGGAACATTCAAGTTCAAGCCATCAAGAAAAAAATGAAACGAAAAAGCGACGAATATGTTTGGAAGAACTTTTGTTTTGTTTTGAAAATTTGGAGGTCACGGTTAAGTACGAGTAGTGCGTCACCGGCCGGTATTTCTGTGTCTGCGTGTGACTGTGGTCCTGCAAGAGGGGGGGTTTGTTGTGTTTAACTGAGGCGATCCTAATACTCACACCGTTTGGATACCGCCGATGGAGTAACTTCAGTAGATTTTATTATATTATTGAACCAGTTGGAAAATTATCAATGTAACTAATGGTAACCATTCAATTGTCTAAAATGTCTCATCTCATATAAATTTCCATAATAACTAACAGAAAAAAGAGATGAAGATTACACAAAAAATTACCTATTAACTAGTAATAGGTATTGCTATTTGAAAGTTTTGTATTTAGAATAAAGAAACAAATGTGAGGCCTAATTAAATTTTTTCTCTCTGTAACATAACTTCTCAAAAATTTACAGTAAATATATGGATTGTTGAAAAACTACGAAAGAAAATGATAAAGTTTGAAAGTTTCTGTTCAACTTTGACCGTAAGCCGTCTTGTAATTGTTATTATATTTTTCTTAGTGATCTCGATAGATTTTCCTCCTCAGTTATGTTTCCCTCACTGCTTGAGAATTATCAATCAGGTATTTTCCGAAAGTTGTTTTACTAGATAACATGCGCGTGAAGTTTGGCAACATCAAAATCACAACAACCCGTCAAGTTTTTCAAGAGAAAAACAGGGTTACTGATGTCCTTTTTTACGTGAAATTCATATCTTGTTTGGGTGTAATGAATACAGTGGACTTTCGATGGTTGCAACTTGAAAAGTTGCAACGTCATCGCCTTGATCGCTTGCGCGGGGACTCGAGCGTTAAGCCCACTCTTGGCTGCCTGATCGCTTTTTTTCTCCTTCGTGTAAACACAGAGGTCCAAATAATTCTATTCGAAAATAGAGCTGTTCATTCTATCCCATTTTCCAGAGAGCTTGAGTCGACCATGGCTGCGAAGTGGGGGGTGACGAAAGTTTCCGATTCGGTTTTCCCTACGGTCTCTTCGAGTTGCGACTATCATGAGTCCACTGAATGTTGAAATTTTTGTCATCAAAATTGAGTTGTTGCATGAAATTTTTTTTTATTGAAGAAAATGATGAAATACGATAATTATATGAAATAGTACATACGATTTTTTTGTTTTGGAAAAAAAATCAAGAAATTATAGCCAATTGAAGAAACTTCCAACTAATGAGGTCACAATGGTTGGTATATGGCCGTTTTGACGTAACATGATAATTTCAACATTTTCAATCGCACATTACTTATTCATTTCTCATTATTTTTGTGAATAAATATATTCGTGTATCTCAAATTTTTCACTTGATATTCATAGCCGAAAATAAAAAATTTCCATCTATAATACCCCGAGGGCTTGAAAATTATCGAGTATTTCCCGAAAGTTTCGTTGCTTGGCAACATGTGCATGAAGTTTGGCAGTATCAAAATCTCGAGCGCTTGCCCGAGCGCTTGCGCGAGGGATTTTGTGCCAAACTGCATGCACATGTTGCTAAGCAGGGGAACTTGAGAGAAATACTCGATTAATTTTCAAGCACGAGGGGTATCCGGCGGGTTATTCCCCCCCATTCAAATCTCGATCAATGGGAGCTGGGATTTGACATGTTCGTGGCAAAATGAACAATTTTTCCTCCAAATCGTCTTTTTTTTCTCCATCATTTTCACAAATGTCACTACTCTTTGATGTTTCTTCAACTGTCTTCGGTTAAATTCCTACGGAAAACTTTTGTTTATTGCTTAGCAACAGCCGTGGTATTACGGAAAAATTATCGATATCATACGCACCACGTGATGTCAAATCCCATGCTCCTATTGGTTGAGATTTGAATGGTGGGGAATAACCAAGAAAATCCCTCATTCCAGTTAAGAGATTTACATCGAGAAACCAAGTTGATTGCGAAAAATTGCAAGGTTTAAATTTGATCTATAAAATTGTTTGTTTTTCATATGAGGGATTCTTCGTTAAGCGGGCCACTCAAAATTTTCGATGTCTTTAAGAATTGGGAAAAAATCGGCGACCAAATCTCTCACATCGATGTTTTTCTGGGCATTTTATCATCATCTATGCTTTTAATTTTTTCTCCCGTCTCATTTAAATATATTTAAATGCATTTAATCGAAACAATAATGGAAAATTCGTGTTTGTTTGCAATTTCCACAGTTACATTTTTCTCTAAAAAATACAAAAATTCCATATACAAAATGGAAATAATTAATAATCCTTTTGGAGTGGTGAAATTCATTGGCTTTTTACCATTCAAAAAAAAATCATAAATTATCTCTATTTCATGTACACAATATTCAGATTCAGATTCTTTATTGCTTACTAATAGGTACAACATTGTTCAAGCTTTATAAAAAACAGCAGTGTATGCAGATAGTAGAATCCGTGCAAGGAGATAATAGCGGTAATAGAGATTTACAAACAGAAGATATAGTCAAACATTGGTAAAACGTGTATTAAGCAGGTGTAGGCAGCCAAGTTTGTCAGAAAAAGCAATCGGAAACGTACCGGGCATAAAGAGGACTTGAGATAGCTCAAGATGCAATAAATTAATATATAAATATAAAATTACTTAAACTAGGACTTAATTCTAGGGGGGGGAACGGTCCTCGAGAGTACGATGTAGAGGGAACAAGTAAAAGTAGATAATAAATAAATGATACAAAACAGAGAGGCAAATCATTGAACACCAATACATTAATAAGTAAGCTGAACTTTCGAGCTTTCAAAGGGTCCAGAGTAGTTAAAAAATTCGGACCGAAAAACTAATTCGTAGATAACGACGTCGGAAGAAAATAATTTGTAATGAGATTGACTCTGGGTTCAGAGCTAAGGGTGGAGGGGTTGGGATTTAGGGCTTGAGTGCGAGCTTTGAGGGAGCATTCCATGAAGAGGAAAAGGTTGCGGGTGGAAAGAGGGTCAGGCGAGTTCAGGAGATTGGTGAGGGTCTGGGCGTTATCATCCATGCAACCTCCACTTGGAATGAAGTCCTTCAATAGTGTCTCTCGATAGCTCAAGTATTTAGGGCATTCCATGATGAGATGGACCAATGATTTATCGTTCTCCAGAGTTACACATCTGGCAAGGTTATTTGGGGTCTAATTTATAGGTGGTTTTCTTGATGACAAAGAGAGTATGAGAGAGTTTGCCAATCTCACTTGTGCTTTCATTCTCTTCATGGCTAAAGGAGAACCCTAATTCAAGTAGCAGACCGGAGAGCCTAGGCTTCCCCGTGACAAGGAGAGCTGGTAAGCAGCTGAGGCCAGCATCCTGGTCCTATCCTCCTCAAAGAGGCGGGGTTGTAGCTCAGAAAGAACCTTCGGGACCTCCAGGGCCCAGTAGGAAGCATCAGGATTAGCACAGTCGAAGGAGATGTTGAAGGGCTTTAAGAGCGCCTCCAGCTGTAGGACTGGATTACTGCAAAGTAGGCGTGCATTCGCCGGCTTTGAGCTGTCTTGATTGGAACTAGGAGTGGAAGTTCTTCTAGATGTAACCAATTCCATGTATCTTAGAAGGCAAGCTTTGGATAACCTACCTTCCTCCTGGAGCAAGACCTTGGAGAACCAGTTCAAAGTGAGCTTGACTACCAGGTAGTGGAGCTTGACTGTGCCAACTTCCTGGCGGAGGGCATGCCCAGGAGTACAGGTTGATAGCAGCAGTAGCCTCTTGAAGAAGTAGGATTGGATGGGCTCTAAGGTTTCAGTATACTGCAGAGCCCACGTGGGGCAGCATAAAGCAAGGTCGAGATAACTATAGAATCAAATAGCCTCCTTATGGTAGCCTCCCAGGAGTCAGCGCTCGCCCTGGCCAGGGTGGCCAGCACAGTGCCAACAGCTATGCGTGCGTTTTCACAGGATGCAAGAGCGGCACGATGACCCAGAGCCGAGGAAGAGGAAACCACTCCTAGGTAGGTATAAGTGGAGACAATTTCAACCTTTTCTCCGTAGATTTTCAGAGGAAAACTTGGGAGCAGTGCAGCTTCACCTCCCGAGCGGAAGACAATCAGCTTAGTTTTGGAGACGTTGATGGTCAGATAGTTTAGGAGAAAGTAGCCCTTCAGGTCCTTCAGCAAGAAGAACATATGTATTTGGAACGACGTTAGAAGAACCAGATCATCCGCAAACAATAGAGCCAGAATGTCCCTCATCCCATCGATGCTTGGGCCTTTGTGTCCTCTGTCCCTCAGATACTTCTCGATGTCACTCAGAAATAGAAGGAATAGGGTTGGGCTGAGGCTTTCACCCTGGAGAACCCCCTCGGTGATCTCGATACNCCTGAAGAACCCCCTCGGTGATCTCGATACTATCAGTAAATCTCCCTCCTGATCTTATTCTCAGAGCTGCATGTCCGTAAAGGTTCTGGAGGATCTTGATTCGTTTCGAGCTAACTCCTAGATGATAGAGTTTTTGCCAAAGCAGGGTGTGGCTAACGGAGTCGAAAGCCCTCTTCAGGTCCACAAAAAGCCCAAAGACCTTCCGATTTCCTAGCCTCAACTGAAGTTGTACAGCCGCCGTAGCTACAAAAATGTTGTCAAGCGTTGATCGGCCTTTCCGAAAGCCTGCTTGACATTCAGGATAGATGCGCTCATCCTCCGCCCACTTATCAAGTCTATTGCAGAGGATTTTCGTAAAAAGTTTGGTAACCACATTCACGAGTGCAATCCCTCTGTAGTTCTCGGGTTTGGTTTTGTCACCTTTCTTGTAAATCATGGTCATCACAATGTCATGCCAAGAATTAGATACTACTCCTTGAGATAAGATCGCCTTGAAGGAGTGGAGAAGATAGAGCGTGCCTTCTTGCGGCAAAGCTTTATAGAATTCCGCCAGTAGACCATCAGAGCCTGCGGCCTTGCCGCATTTAGCGCTCACCAGGACTGTTTCCAATTCTAGAAAAGAAATGGGACTATCCAGTCGATAATCGGAAATCCCCGAGTAGTCGTTCAAATCGAGGACTCTGGGGGGATAGTAATAGGGTTCAGGAGCCAAGTTTCAGAGAGACCAAGAATATCAGGGAGGGGATCGGGATTAAAAAGGAAGAAGTTCCTGAAACCATTGAGGTTCCAAAAAGTCAATCTCAAGTTTACTAGTTTTTTGGAGAGTGGGGAGTGTTGTTGACCGATTTGATGGAAGGCTGGGATGAGTTTCGAGGGTTACGGGGTTTAGTCAATTCGACAGTCTTCGTAGAGAAGTCATAACGATACTGCAAGTCATTCTGAGTGAGCGGGTCTTCGACGAAGGCAGTCTGGTGGCGGATACGAGCCTTGAGGTCAAGAGCTTTCTTTTCCTTAACAAATTTTCTCAAATTGTAGTCTGCTTCTTGCTCTGAAGAGGTGAGATCATTTTGAATATAGATTTCAGGCAAGTCTGTGGCATACATGAGGTTGAAGAGATCCTTCTTGGAGATCAAAGAGTCGAGTTTAGCGCAAATCATCCCTGGTTTGAGGTTCTTTGCCTCCAACACTTTACCTCTATAATTTTTAAAGTTAGTCATTATGGAATTCGATACTCCAGCAACCAAAGTGCGGCTGGGTAGAGTGAGGCCTCTGATAATTACGTTGCATTTCTTGAGTTCCTGCTCCTGGGACTCCAGTTTACGGAGGATTTGCTTGAGGGGGTTCGTGCCTGTGGTATTGAGGGTGGCCACCTGGAGGTTCTTCTCAATGGACGTAAGGCGGGCTTCTGTAGCCGGGTTGATAGATGAGGGATCAGATGACTCAACCACTGACAACCTAGTCTTCAGTTCCTTCTGAGAGTCTTTAAGTTCTCTGACTTCTTCTTCAAGGGCAGATACTTTGCCAGAAATCTCTTGTCTCCAGGCCTTGAGTTCTTTTCTTTCATTGGCTGAGTCTTCCTTGAGTGAATCGACCTTGTTCATCAGCAGAACGAGTACACGGTTGGAAGGTGTATTGTCAAGCTCTAGTTTTTCTAGGGTAGCTAGCATAAATGATGAATCCATGGGGGAAGGTGTTAGGGAAGTTTCTGCTTGCTCTACGTTGGTTTCATTGACAATAGTACTCGACATGAGATCTTCAAAAGAAGTTTCTGCGTTTGCCACTTCGGATTCGTCTGGTTGGTGAAGGGCGAATAAACTCTTCGTCTTTTTAATGTCGAACAGCTCACATTGAAGTTTGTTGATGTCGCTTCCTTTCCTTTTCCTATTCAATGACAGTTGAGGAACAAGATGACGAGTTATTGCGGG